>NW_007577804.1:709447-791072 GCF_000690725.1 Stegastes partitus | reverse complement strand
AAAGGACAATAAATAAAAATGTGTCCATTGCTCAGCCCATTCAATCATTTTTGGATTTGAACAATCTTATCTGTGTCTTCACCAAATTTCATTTCATTTCTGGAGATACTGAACCTTTAAAATGGCTTCCCAGGTTTTTCTTTTGTTTGTTTGTTTTTATTGTTGTTGTTGGTGGTGGTGAAAATACTAAAATTCACAAAACTCTTCAAATTCTGCCAATTTTTTTTTTACAGATTTTAGTTTTTGATCCCAAAAAACCCCAAACAGTTAAACTGTAAACAAACCCTGAGAACATTTCTATCTGAAATAACAAAGTTCACAACAAAATCCAAGTTTTTGATTGTGTTTATTTGCAGTCAGTAAAAGGATTGTTTTTTCTGGAATGAAGTGCTTCCAGCTCCCCTTCTCATGATTAAAACTCCTTCACTCTTGAACCCATTCCACCCACAAACCCGTACAGTATCTGTAGCACATACAAAACAGTCACAGTTACCACAAACTCTTTTGTTCAGCAGTAGTTTTCAAGTTTCAAGTCACAGTTTATGCAGCTTTAAATGCAATTTTCTCACATATCCTCCTGAGACACAGTAAAGAAGCTGCACGTTGAGGTTTCTCACCATGTGTTTGGCCTCCAACATTGATTTCAGGGTTAAAATCTGATTCTATAGAAACTATCAAACAATTTAAACATTTTTATGTCCTTTTTTTCACTGGAGTATCGCAAACAACTGGAGATATTTTACCTACGATATGAACCACCTACTCATGTGCAAAACTCTCAACAAAATAAAACATTACATTCCTGCTATTCATCTTCTGTACTTCAATAGTCTTCCTAAAGTCTCACGAAGTTGCAGTCTTCAGGTGATAAACGTGCTAAATGTGCCAAACCGAGTTGATAAATCTCAGCATGAATACAGACCAAACTCCATCAAAAAAAAAAGAAAAGTCCCTGAAAATGTGATCGATTACACCTGCATATTTATGAGCACAAAGTTTCAGACATTGTCCATCACGGATGACACGCTGCGGAGCTCTAACGTGAAATTAATCATGTTTATACGTCAAACTGCTTCGCAAACCCAGAGAGGTGAAAATCGCAGGTGGCTTTCCGTTCGCTTCATCAATAATTCTCTGTAATATTTTGGGTTTCTTCTTCATTTTAAATGCTTCACGTTAAAGCCCAAAACCCAGCCCGTGTTCAACTGCCGTCCTGATCAACAAAAGCCGACACGGAGGAGATAATCAAGCGTTGCAGGGATTGTTTCACTTCATCCCATGAGTCCTAAATGACTGACGGGAGCACTGACATGAAAACAATCAGCGTGGCGATAAATAGGACGTTTTATTGCGACATTCAGCTCTGCGGAAGCTGACTGACTGTCAGAGCGAACAGAATGAGAAGCAGCAAACGACATCTGAAGGAGGATAACGAGCTCCTAAATCTGCTGCTGCACCGACTGCGTGCAGAAAGACTCGGCTGAAGAGGGAAAAAAAACACAAATAAAAACACGATGCATGCCAGCAAACTATCATCCCTCAAGTATATTTTGTGGTGCACTGATGGAAATGCAGGGATTTAAACGCAAACTTTGACCTGTTGCACCTTCTTCAAAATCACTGCTGAGTAAAAAGAGACGACTGAAGATGAAAGTAAATGTTAAGCAGGGAGGACGTCGACTGTAAACAGATGTAGTCAGACTTCATCATCTTAGTTTAAAGCTGTTTTTTTTTTAAACAAGATTCAGACCCGACACTAAGAGCGGAACAAGACGAGCACGATGGAGATTCTCATTTCTCCAAGTCTTGGTCATGTTAGGAGCTTCATAGAAAGCGACTGGACTTCTCTTTTAGGTTCTTGAAGACCTTCATTCATCAGTTCTTGGATGACGGTGAAACGTCTTCGGGAACCTCAAAGCGTCAGAGTCTTTGAATCCTAAATGATAACGAGCACCATGACTTTTGAATGACTTCTTGATCTCTCACTCGCCTTGTGTTTTTGAGACGGATCATATGTTGCTCTCATACGAAACGCTTGTTTTTGAACCTGGTTTGAGCGCATCAAGACACATTTTATCCTCAGTGATGTTCTCCTCAGAAACCGACACTTTGACATCAACACAATCACCTCTGTCTGACTGAAGCCTCTTGAATGAAGGTGAAACATCTTCAAGAACCTGGAAGAGGTCCGGTTGCTTTCTCCTCACTCTCCTTTTAAAATCTGAATCTTTAAATCCTAAATTTTTTAACTATTTCTGGATCTGAGACGGATTATATGTTGCTCTCATATGAAACACTTGTTCTTGAACCTGGTTTGAGCGCATCAAGAGACATTTTATCCTCATCAACGTTCTCCTCAGCAGCCGTGTGAACCGACACTTTGACGTCAACGCCGCCGCCATCATTGCCTCGTCTTTCTCTTGACATCAGCGCCTCCTGTTCTTCCTTCTCGTCGGAGCTCGGCGGGCCGATCGCCTGCCTGTTTCCGGCCTCCGATGCCGGGTTCTCCTCCAGGGATGTCCTGCAGTTGAGGATGAGCGGCGGCAGCGGGACGCTCCGAGCCAGCTCCTCGATGTGCCGGGCGAACTCCAGCGTCTTGAACTGCGTGACCTTGGCGAGCTCCAGCGTCTTGGCCGAGGTGACGATGGGGATGCGCTTGGCGACCTCGAAGGCCTTCTGCAGCTTCTCGGCGCCCTCGGTGCGGAAGAACTCGTTGATGGCGCGCTCCGTCTCCTTGAGGTGGCTGCTCACCATGCAGAGCCGAGCCACGTTGAGGATCATGGTGATGGTGAAGGCCACCAGGCACACGACGACGTAGTAAAGCCCCAGGCCGCTGTCGGTGTGGGCCACGCGGAGAGTCACCGTGTAGTTCGTGGTGCCGCCGGCGACGCAGGTGTAGCGGCCGCGGTCGGCGAAGGAAACCACGGTGATGTTCAGGGCGCCGTCTTCAATCCGCCACTTCCCACCTGCAGGCGAAGCAACAGCAGAGTTTCAGTTTTACCAGCGACGTGAGGAGATTCCATCATCTCCTCAATCAAAGTGTTTGTTGTGCCGAACTCAAAACATTTACACAGGCCAACAAACCCAGTTAGCACTCATTAGATTTAAATTTAGCTTAATGTGGTTTGAATTCTTCCACGGATAAGCGCACAAAACACTATCTAATGAGATGAAAATTGTTTTATACATCAGATTAGACTCAACAAACAACTGCACTGTGTGTTATCGTTGCATTCAGCTTCCTGCGTCGTGTGTCGGACTTTACTAATGACCTGAAAGAATGACTCCGAATAAAACTGCATTCAGCTGATGATGGAAAAGAGGATGTGGACTTTCTGTGAGTCTGCACATCTGCAGACTTTACTGAGGGATTCGCCCAGAGTTCAAAGCGACATTAGTCATGTATAACCCTGAATTGTACACAAACCAAGCGTGGCAGGTGCAGAGAAGAAATTCAGCTGTGGAACTTAATCTTTCAGTGACAGCATCTCTCTGCTCTCCGTTGTGGTTATTTATTGCACATTTGCAGACCCGTTTGTACTTTGAATCAAACGTCTGCATTGAAGTCACATTCACAGTCAGTATTTTTACACGTCAAAATAGCAAAAAAAAACTGGAACCTTGTCTTGTCAAACTTGCCACACAGCAAATCCTACTGATGTCAGAGCCTCAAAAGTTGGTGGAATGTCGACCAAAGACTGGGTTTTAGTAGAAACATGCATCCATGCATAGATATAGACTTACAGGAACTTTCTGGGGCTCCAACATCACCCTGGTTTGAAAATTCTGCACCTATTTCAATTTTCAAGGGCTAATAATGATTAATTCTTGTCATTTTGGACACTTTTGTGTTGGAATAATTCTATGTTATCTATGTTATGATCTTTGTGAAAAGTATGAGAATGCTGTAAATGTCCATCGCCTCTATTTCACCTTGTGAGTGTGAGATAAGGACAAGGCGTCCTCAGCGGGTAGCCAAAACAACGTGCCTAAACACACACATTTGTGGGAGGTTGTCTCCTGTTTTCTGTATATAACAACCAGTGCTTCATGCTTTTAGTTGGTCACTTGTTCAGACTCTGTGCTGCACATGTTGCTTCTTGCTGCAAGTAAAACTTTGCTTTGACTGAAGAGATGACTGTGTATTGATTTGGAGCAGTTAGGACTCGACTGAAGAAGTTTCCTAACATTTTGGATCATATTACGGTGACATTTTTTGCAATTTTGGACAAGTTTCAAGTCATTTTGGACAAATGCAGTAATTTTAGAGAAGTTTAAGGTTAAAATACCAGCAAACTGGAACCTTGTCTTGTCATAGTTGGCACACATCAACTTCTACTGATCTAAGAGCCTCAACAGTTGGTCGACCAAACGCTGTATTTTTAGTAGAACTATGGATCCATCCATTTATAAACACTTACAAGAACTTTCTGGGGCCATAATACCGCCTGCAGCTGGACTCATTCGATCTTCTGGATAATCTGAAAACTATTCTGTCTGTGTCTTCACTAAATTTCGTGTCTGCGTGGGTTATATTTCCGGAGATATTGAACCCTTACGAAGGATAAATAAAATAAAATACAAAAATGTGCAGGTCTGTAATTCTCAAAATTCTGCCAAAATATTTTACAGAATTTAGTTGTGGGTCCCAAATAATATTCAAGTAAAATCTGAACAAAATCTAAACAGAATTGCTTCATATAAACCACCGATGTAATGAATTTTTTTTTTTTTTAAATCATTAAAATAACAACTGAAAACATCGTAACAACTTCAAACTAGAATATTATATTATTTAATTATTTATATTATATTTTTTTCTAATTTATTTTGGTTCTCAAAACACAACAAAATACAAAAGCTAAATTCTAAAACCTCCTATGAAACGCGATGAACCCGCCCCAGCGCTCACCCCCGTCGTCTTCCAGCAGAACTCCTTTAGAGTTGAACCACTTGACGTTGCGGCCTCCTTCGGTCACGTTGCACTCGATGACGGCGCTGGATCCCTCCTTCGCCACGACGTCCCGGCCGAAGGGAAAACTGACCTCTGACCCGTTCTGGGCTCCATCTGCCGTCCAGGAACCGAGCAGCAGGACCGAGACCAAGGCGAGCGACAGGAGGCGATTCTGAAGCTCTGACATGTTGAAAAGAATGAGTCTTGGCTTCAGCTCAGACGAGACAAACCTGCAAAACCGGAAGAGTCGACTGTCACGGCTCATGTAGCGACTCAGACACTTTAATGTGGGCGTGTTTACAGCTGTCAGGCCTGTTCAGAGGCCTTCAGTGCTTCACACACAACACATATGGCCTCAAAATATATATTAATATTCTTTAGTTAAACATGGAAATCTGTTGACATAAAAAATCTGACTTTCAATCTGTAAATTTAAGACCAAAGTTTCATTCATTCTGTATCAGCTCAGCTTTTCTCCTCATCACACATTTTAAATTACAATAACATAGATCCTATTAATTACATGTTGTTTAGTTGCTCTTTGTCATCTTAGGCTTTATATACTTATCTCATATATTCTCCCTCCTCTCTGTGCTGCTTTCTCTATATTTTACTATAATTGAATTTCCCTTCTGGTATAAATAAAGTATTTTAATTTCATTTCATTTCATTTTACATTTATTGATTTTACAAGTTAGCTTATTGTATATGAAATCCAGTTTTATGCACAATAAATCTGTTTTTTGTCGTGATTTTAAATCAATTCAAATGTTTGAAGAAAGTTATTTTGCCAGAGAACAAATCCAGTCTATTAGATGATCCTGGTATGTTCTGCAGGTAAAAATGGGTCTTTCATCGTCTAGAACTTGTTCTGACCAATCACCATCACACATGCTGATATGAGCCTTGAAAGTTTACCCAGAATGCACTTTAAAAAAAAAAAAAAAAAACGTTTTCTCTGGTGAATGATGAGAACAGACATTAAACTGCTGCAGTTTTACTGCTGAAATTATGGTGCATCCCATAATACTGATGCTCAAAGTCTGTTATATATAAAAACAAATGAACAAAAAACTGATTTAGGTTTCAGAGTGCGACACCTGGATGATGTAAAACTGATTTTGTTGCAGTTTTAGCTCTAAAAGAATGCATCTGTCTCAAAAATGCTGGAAACAACAATGGAATTAGAAAGCACTGACTGGTTTTTCCATAGTTCTAATATTAATAATCATACTGCAACGTACAGTGCTTTTAAAACGTGCTATAAAGATAACAAGGATTTGATTTACATAATTTTCTCCGGCTGCAGTGATTCTTATCAGAAAAGAGGCCTAATAAAAGCAGAGCTAAGCGCAGTTTCTCCTTCCAGGTAAACTGTGGTTAATGAATTATGGCATATTATTATCCAGAGGGAGCAGAGCAGCCAGCTGGCTCATTTACACTGATGCTAATCACAGAGAGCTGAAGTGACCCCCGAGAAGAAACAACAAGAAAATCTCCATATAATGTACAAACCTTTAGTCTCTGTGGTGAAGTTAAATTATATAAAGAGAAGTCTGAGATTAAATTAAAAACAAGTCAGTATTGTTTTACAGACAAACCAGCCTCTGATCTGGTCATTAAATGTGACATATCTTTGCTTTACATTAAGTATTTTGTCGAGAGGCGCAGAAAACCTAATTTCTCTGTCACAATAATCAAGTAAATATTACCTGAGAGTTCTGTCATTCCCACCTGCTGAGACCACAGAGAGCGAAACTACAAATCCTCCACCGAGATAACAGTAACACCTTCCAGTAAATAATCCTGCTTCAATGATATTTTGGTTATTTGTCGGCAGGTGTTTCAGTAAAACAAACACGATCAGTACGATCCATTACTTCCTGGTTCAGGTGAGAGTGAGGGGGCGTGGCCTGCTGTCGGTAGAACGTGAGCAAAGCTGGATGATGAACATGATCATATTTGTATTTTATTAATTTATGATGCTGTAAGTGCAACACAATCTGTTAAACTAACAATTGAGATGGAGAAACCTCAATTTTGTATATATTAATTCCATTTATAATGTGTTGTGGTTTTAAAATTCAAATAAATTATCAAATATAATATAAAGCTGTTCATGCTGTCATTTATACTTATCTTTTTTAAAGTTATCTGTTTTGTATTGTTTTGTATCTAGCACACGTATATTACCTAAAGTTTATTCTAATTCTAAACTTAACGTGTTCATACTGTTTATTTTGCTAATACTGTATCATTTTGCATTTATTTTACATATTACATACATATTTTGGATATTGTAACACATGTGTTGTATACTTACATGCACTGTTTATTATATTCATGCTGTTGCACATCATGTATATATTTTGAAATGCAAATAATAAACGCTAATGCTGAGCTGCACTTCGTTGTCTCAGTATTTGTATTCTGATAAATAAAGTTGAAGCTAATTTAATCTATAAAAAAAAAAGTATTTATTACGTTTAAAGTTTTTTTTTAATTAATAAAATTATCATTTTTATTTTGCCTTAAATTAATTGGAGATAAATTCATGACTTATTTGATTGAAAACAGACACAGAGCAACTCACACACACACAAAACTATTGAACTGTTTTGTCTTTGAGCATTTTATTGATTTTATTTTGACGTTTCCGGAAGTTTTGTTTCTTTTTGATCAAGTTAACGAGCGACAGATAGAAGCGGGCCGGTTGTATGAGCCTTTATATCAAAATAAAATCCGATCAGTCATCTTGTGTAAAATGCGGCAGCTTTTAAAGTATTCGCTGACTTTTAAGCAATGTGTGGTTGTTTACATAAAAATGTACGGGTAATATTTAAATGTTGTAGATCGCTATAAAAACACATTATCGTTTTTCCGTGGTGTTTGAGCCCCAACGCTTCTTTTATTTTGAAGAGGCTGGCCGGACGTTACTCCTCTCAGCGGGGCTACCTTGTGGAGCTGCTCTTTGAAAACAGAATGTGACGTGGCTAATCCAGGCGGACAAAAAGAGGCAGAAAAACCTGAATCACTTTAACAGTTTCCTGGAAAATTTACATCGTTTAACGTGAAGACACGCAAAGTACCGACGAGAATCAAAAGGAGCGTTCTGGTTGTTTACCCCGGGAGGGGAAGCTGCTAGCATACTGAGGTAACAGCTAGCGTCAGGACTTTGACAGCTGAGCAGGAGTAAAGGTGAGTTGTGGCAGAGCAAGAAAGTGTGTGTTGGTGTTTTTATCTCTAAATAATTAGTCAGTTACGATTAAAATAGCATTCAGTGCTAGAAAACAACTTGCGCTCCTTCTAAAGTATAGTTAGCATGAAGGAGTAGCTGACTAAAACTATTAGCATGTATCAGTAGCAACACATGTAGGAGCTCAATATTATTGCTAAATGCTACAAGATATGTTTTACTCAGATCTTAATGTGAGGTTTACCAGCTTATTTAAAAATAATATAAACTCATTTTTTTGTTATGTGTGTTTTTAAATGTTAACTTTGGGACTTTGCACTTTCATGCACAGACATATTATGTGTTTATCCAGCTATATTCACAACTGAAATCCGTGTTTTTTTTTTTTTTTTTTAATTATGTGTATGCTAAAGGCTAACTGTGGGACTTTCCTGCACAGACACGCAACTTTAATTATTCAATTTTTTCTGCTAATTTGACCCTTGAAACCCACAGTTTGGGATTCAGTAAACTCTCCCTGTGCACAGAAAAGCAACAGCTGTTCCCTGGATGAAATGCAAACTGGGGAAAGTGTGACACCTGTGGTTTAGGAAGAAATGCTTTGCAGTATTTTCTTACTGACTCGCTCCTGGAATTAATGCTTCATAAATCACTGGATGCAATCGTGGAAGAATGAAAATTTTCCCAAATCCAGTTCATCTTTAGTTCCCCTGTGTGCATCAACATCTGCAGGTGTGTTTTAGGTGCAGAAAAAAAAACAGATTAAACTTAGAATTTTTTTGGTCAATTAGTATTAATTAGTCGATAACATTTGCGAGCACTTTGTTTAGCTTGTCTGTGCAGTTTTAGATGTATTAAATGCATGTAATTTAACTTTCTCTTTCTCTCTATTTAGTCTTTTACATTTTTTATTTTTTATATTCCAACATTTGGCAGCAAAGCACATTTGATAGTCACTTTGTATGCACATATATATCTTTTCCTAATAAATCAGTTACTTATTTGGTCAATGGAATGTCAGAAAATGGTGAAAAAGTCAGTCGGTGTTTTCCAAAGTCCAAGATGAGGTCCTGAAATCTATTTTTGTAATTGTCCACAACCCAAAGATATTCAGTCCAAGAATAAATAAACCCGGAAATGTTCACATTCACGAAGATGGAATCAGAGGATTCATACTTATTTTCTTAAGCATATTGCTCCAATTGATTTCTGGATATTTTCAATTATCAAAATAGTTGAGGATTCTTTTAAGACTTGACAGCAGATCCATTAATCGTTCCTTGGTCCTAAAGCATTCCAAGCTCAAAACAACATAGTTTTTGCAGAAGTATATCCGGCTAACGTGGATATCATTTGTCCCCCCTTTTTAAAATGTATTCTGCAGGCATGTTTGGAGACGTTTGATAAGATGTCAGACAGCGAAGCTTCTCGTACGGCAGCTGAGGGCTCGGAGGCTCCAGAGGATCAGGATGCTTCTCCCGCCGGAACGCCTGACGGCTCCTCGCCGACCGCACCCGACAACTCGACCGACGTGGCCCCGACGAGGAAAGCCAGGAGGAGACCTGAAGCCAAACCTGCAGCCCCCGTTGAAGACACACCGAAAGTGGAGGAGCAGCCGGCAAAGGTAGCGATGAGATACAGAGGAAATTACGAAAGTTGGCAAAAAGAAAACCTCTTTTCTGTGGTCGCCTTTCATTAGACTGACAGTGGTTAACGTTTCTTCTTGGTAATGGCCAGAAAAAAAAACATTTCAGCACGAACTGATAACTCAAACAGGGAGCCAGTCATCAGAAGAAATCCCACTTTATTTAAAATCAACCAGTTCTGACCTCCTCACAATCAGCAGATGTTTTTATGTGCAGTAACTTTCAAGTTTTACCTTCATACTGTGAATATTTTCTGAGTTCGAGGCTCTTGAAGAACGAAGGAACGAGTCGATATCAGGACACAGAAGGAATCAATGAGCTGCACATAGTACATTTTTATTAGACCACCTGTCTAATGTGTTCCAGCATCATGAAGTGCTTTAGTTCCCACTCAGCTCTCCACATTTCTCCGTTTTGATCAGGAATGAGGAATTTGTCAAACTGAATTCACCTTTTTATACCCAAATCTGAGAAATCAGAAATGAATCAAGCATCACATTCAACCACTAAAAGAATAATGTTTTTCTCTTCAGGAAAACAAGTAAATAACTATAATTTGACATATTAGTCAAGAAATAATAACAATGTGCAATTTTTTTTTATAAAACAGTAATTTAAAAAATTCCTGGATAACAATATAATGCAATTTTAGCATTAAAAGTATCATTTGGATTAAAGAGCTTCTACATGCTGGTGTATTAACCGTTACAGAAACATAAAACATGATTAATTGTTAGTTAATTAAGGGCAGCTGTGGCACAAACCTGACACTGGGCGGTGCTCTAATACATTAAACGCTGTACTTTTTATATAATGACATTAAAGATTCTGAGTTTGCTGACACTGTGAGCTCACCATACTGTACCTGCTGTTCTTTGATGCTGGTGGAGAATAACGAGACCCTGCTGATGTGGGGAATCACATTAACTGTCTGGTCATGTCGTGGCCTTTTAGTGTCTGAACTGTGAGTTTTAAACAGTCTCTTTAAACTCTACTGATGAGCCTTATCTCTGTTTCTGCTCCTCCTGCGGTGACACCAAAGGTCACTTCTTTGTGCGTACAACGATAATGACCGTTCTAACATCTGTTTCTTGTCCTTTTTCTTGACCTCCTCTCTTCTCTCACAGACTCTCGCTGAGTCGACAGTGTCTCAGGGCGGTTGGGGATACTGGGGCAGTTGGGGCAAATCCATCCTATCCACAGCAACGGCTACTGTGACCACAGTAGGTGAGTGTGGACGACCTCAACCGGCGCTTTATTTACAGCATTACTAGTTTATCTAACTGGAAAACTGTCCCCCCAAGAAACTACAGCACCAAGGTGTCATCCAGGTTTTTACTTCTGTCACATTTGCTCCTATTTGACTGCCGTATAAAGTCCTGTAGCTCTTTGGAAACAACACAAAATTCTATCTATACAATTATTTTTTAAAAATAAAATTAAAATCAGATTCAAAAAAATGAAATTTGAATTTCTTAGATTATTTCTCTACAAATTTGATAAAACCTGGAATCAACATGGATTTATTTTTTAAAAGTACTTTTTTAAAAGTGTTGTTTCTATATCTTTAATTTGTGTCCAGACTCGTCTCCTCTCTGCTCGGTGTGAACACAGCCTGCAGCTCAGTCGAAAAGTCCCTGAATTTTTGTTTAGTCACTGTTAGTCCCCTTTAATTCTGAAGTCAACGCGTCAATTCATGGTTTCTCAGTTGCACTGGGGAGCACAGAACGTTTTTGATTTGTTTTTTTTACAGAATCTACTGCAAACTGTTTGCTTCTGGCAGTTTTTAAAAAATGAGACAAGTAGAATAACACACATGATTAGTTTTGATTAAATATGGAATTTTAAGGCTTTGATTTGGTGATTTGTTTTAACAGAAGGACACACGATTAGTTCAAGGTCTGTCGGAAAGTTCTGGCTCTGATAAATGGTGTAATTTTGGTAATTTTTGCAAAGATAACAAGCTTTTCAAACCCAGAGATTGAAGCTCTGTTTGGAGGTTTTGTCACTGTTTAAACTCGTTTTCTGCTTTCTGTCCAGGCCAAGGGCTCACTCAGGTGATCGAGAAGGCTGAGACGTCTCTGGGAATCCCGAGTCCGACCGAGCTGTCTGCTCAGGTGGAGGAGGAGGAGAAGGAGCAGGGTATGACGTTACTGTGTGATGAAGGCAAAATCACATGGACTGAACAAAAACAGAAACGTAGCATGTCGTATTTCATTAGACTCAATCTGGTCTTTTTAAAATAGTGGAATAAGTGTTTGTTGTTCCAACAAGAGTGCGACTATAGTGCAAATAATAGTCTCGTTTCCAGTATAATACACTTTAAAGTGGCTGGTCAAAGCCACAGGACGTGGATTATACCGAAGTGGTTGAAGCAGAACTGGTATGTGCACAATAGGCTGAATTTAACCCTTAAATGATAGAAAGTAGATTTTTCACTTTTCCTCTGATTTAAAAAAGTACAACCAGTTGAATCAGTTTTGTCGCCAGGTAGGTTTTCACATAAAAGGAATTTGACTCTGTGTAGAATTTTAGCATTACACGTCAAATCAAGAGACGGTGAAGCAGATCCAGGGAATTATAGAAGTAATAAGAAGCAAAAGAAATGTTTGCATTGTGCAGAAATGTGGAAATTATTCACCTGAAAATGTGCAAAGTTAGTACACGGTCTAACTCGTGCTATGTTTATGTTTTTATCTGTGCGTGGTAAAGACGTACATAGTTTTTATTATATCTTTGTTTTTAGCTTTATTGTACTTTTCTTACTGTGCCTCCTTTGTGTCAAGCTGCAGTAACGTGTAAATCCCCCCAGCGAGGGATCAATAAAGTTTATCTTGCCTTATTAAAGAACGTCACTTTTTGTAAACCTTTAGTAACAGTGCACACGTCACTCGTTAGATTCTCCTGCTGGAGGCGACGGCAGCGATGAGGCGGTCAAAGCAGACGTCGACGGACCGTCGGCGGTGGGAAGCGCGATGGGAATGTTGTCGTCGCTCACCAGCGTTGTCCAGAACACGGTAAGGAGAAAATAACGACATGAAAGCTTTTTGTGGCTGTTTGCTTGTTAGGTCATGTTTTTGTTTTTTGTTCATCTTGTGTCTCTTTGATTTGGCTCAAAAAAAACAGAATTCAAAGATGAACTGATTAGATTTTCACAGTCAAAGGTAACTGTGACTTTATAGAACCCGTTTTTTTTTTTTTTTTTTGTACCATAACTCAAGAATTACCACGTTCATTATGATGCAATATCACACAAATCTGCAATAAGATAAAATGAGGACGTGGTTTATCCAAAAAGTCAAAGGAGGAGTTAATATGATGTGTAATGTTCTGGAAAAACACCGTAGCTCAGGAACAGAGGGGGAGATTGTACACATTGTTCAGATTTGATTAAATCCTGATTTGATGACACTAATACATCAAACAAAATCCTTCAAAGTCTTCACACCATTTATTAAACAATCTGGACAGACATGAATGTAACTTGCAACTTAATGAGTCAAGATTTTATTGAATTTTGGATTTATTTGCATTTTTAGCTCACCTTTTAAGTAAAAGTGTGAACTGTGGATTCGATTAGAAAAGCTGCAGGAGTAAAATTTGCACCAATAGTTACTTTCAGTGACCAAACAGTGACCAAGATGGCAGAAGAGTCCGTAAAATTTTGGCTTTCCTGCTGAAACTTTACAGTCTGAACTGTTTCCTGCAGGTCGACGTGTCTGAACGACTCCATCAGCAGCCAAACTTTTACTTATCAGTCCCTGAAAATAGAAAAAAAAAAGTGTAAAATTATCAAACAAGAGTATCTGTGAGTGTATAAATATGTATAAATGAGAAATTAAACCTGCTCACAGGGTAAGACGGTGATAACAGGCGGCCTGGATGCTCTGGAGTTCATCGGGAAGAAGACGATGGACGTGATCGCAGAAGGCGATCCGGGCTTTAAGAAGACCAAAGGGCTGATGAACAGGAACGCCACTCTGTCTCAGGTGGGGATGAACGAATGAGAAAAAAGGCTAGAAATGGAAAACATAAGTCTTCTGAAGGGAGGACGCGGTGTGTAGATTCATCCTGTTTTAGTTTCAGCAGTTGTCTGACCCAGATTCTGGCTCTGCTGCACGTCGCTCGCTTTCAACTCTTGTTGCTCACCACGTTTTCTCTCTCAGGTGTTGCGGGAGGCGAAGGAGCGAGAGGAGCTGCAGACGGCGGAGACAGAGTCGACGGATTCGGAGAAGAAGGTGGTCGCTCACTACGGGATGCTGTTTGATGAATTCCAGGGGCTGTCGCACCTCGAAGCTCTGGAGATTCTGTCTCGAGAGAGCGAGTCGAAGGTAGTTTCTTTATAGAATATGGCCCCTGCTGTGGCTAAAAGGACGCACGGAGATGTTGGTGTAACGTAGTAAAAGCCTCCAGAGTGACTGCTTCTTTGTGGTTGGGTGTTTTTTTGTTTAGGTGAAGTCGGTGCTGAGCACTCTGTCGGGAGATGAGCTGGTTCGGCTCAGAGAAGAGCTCGACGGCATCAAGGACTCGTTCTCCTTGGTGGAGTTCGATGACGAGGAAGTCGACGAGAAGAAAGGTAACGTCTTCGTAACGCAGATGTTTCCTCAAGGAGAATGAAGCACCGTTAACATCTGGAACGAATGGCTGTGTTTGTGATCGCAGATGAGGACGGCTCGGAGTTTGAGAAGGAGTTAACGGAAGCCATGGAGGGTCTCAGTGTCTCACCTGACAAGCTCAGCAAGGTACAAGTGTTCTGGTTCTGATTACTGCTCAGTTTTTGTCAAGTGTCACATCTAAGATCATACAGATGTGATAATAACAAAATCAGAGGAACATGTGGCAGCTTTATCCAATCAAACACAACCTTAAATTTCTACTATCTTTACATGGTCACATGTAATTTGAGTAACAGCTGATTGTTTTCTGACCTCCTACAGGCCTGTAAGAGCGCCTGCAGCCAGATCACTGGTATGACCAAACCAGAGCCAAGCGACGAAGAGGAGGACGAGACAAAAGAAGTCTCTGTGGAGGTGCGTTCATATTCACGGAATCAGCATTTAACACTACGAATAGGGATGTTAGTGATTGTTGGTTCTTTGATTAGTTGCTGTTAATAATAACTGATTGAAAATATTGTAACTAATAAAAGTCGAGGGACATGCAAATGAATTGGAGATCAGCTGTAGTTCCTGGTTGTTCCACCAGGTGGAGTCTCTCACTGTTTCATTTCCAGACAGCGCCACCTACTGCAATGAACGATCACTAAAGAGAGCAGCGCATGGTTTTAAAGGCTGATTCCGCTACCCGAAAACTGCTTATAACTTTAAAGGTTCCTTCAAGGAGTACTACTTGATGTCCAAATACTTTTAGTTTCTAACATTATTCCAACCAAAATACAACTTGTTGTTTTAAAGGTTTGTTCCATCCAATTAGCACTTTTTAACAAATTTTGGATTTATTCAAGACAAAACACTACTAAATGTTGGTTTATTCTAGCCAAATAGAACAATAAATGTTCATCTCTGATCACTTCAACATGCTTTTAGTATTTTCTGGTGATAATTAATCATCATCAACTTGCCAAAATTGCACTATGGCTCCATAAATGAGCAAAACGTGATGGTGTGTGGCACCTACTGATAAGTTAAATATAGTTTTTGACTTTGGCCAGTTAGTGATAACGGGGCTGTTCAGCTGAAGACATCAGAACATGAAACAAATCAGACTTGATTCACGTTCAATACTCACGCTATGACTGTCGTCGATCTTGGACAGGAGTGAGGTCTGAGTGACTCTCTAAGTCATCCAACTCAGTCGGTGATGCAAAAGCCACAAGTCCTAGAAGTACGGTTCTCAAAATACTTGGGTTCTGACAAATCCTTTTCCTCAAGCAAGTGGTCATTACGGTCACAGGCAGTTCATGTTGGCAAGCAGAGAGCATTATGGGGGTTTAGCTAGTAAAGGGACACCATGACGAAGACATCTGTGGAGGTTAAAGGCACACTTATGTTTTAACATAAGTTGGAATTTCCCAGGAGAGCGTTGGTGGATGTGTTGGGGTCATTAATTGCCACGACAATCACGTATCAGTGGTTAAAAAATACCCAAAACATCACATAGAGAGAAAAACTGCAGTATTTAGATGACATATATGATCAAAACTGAAGAAAACTTTAAAATTTGCATCCCTAAATGCAACAGCGGAAATCCTTTATGGCTGCTGTTGAACTTACTGCACTTGTTTATTTAAACACAAATATTTATAGCATTTGGGTGAAATTACGTCATCTTGAATGAAAACAAGTTGCTACTGTGGGTTGCTCGGTTGCTTTTCTCTTCGCAGTTTCCTCTGTAGGTGTTTCCTGGTTTGTTCATCAGTCTGTGTGTTTCAGGAGGTCCACGCTGCGGCTATCAGGAGTCTGGCCGAGCTGACGGCGCGATCCATCGAGCTTTTCCACAAACTGGCCGAGATGATCCTGTTCTCCAACGGCAGCACCGAGGCCAGCGTCCTGTCACAGTAAGGCGACATGCAGATGTTCTGTTTGGAGACGCTGTGTGGGAGCTGCACCGTGCAAATTCACTGTTTCAGATGGATCCTGCCTGAACGTGTGCGTTTGTTTTACATCGTCTGTCCTCAGGTTGACTGTGATCCTGTGTAAAGAACTCTCTCTGCTCTCCAAGAAGTTCACCTCCTGCCTAACAACAGCAGGGGTAAGAGTGATGAGTCTGACATGCTGCTTTGCTTAGTTTTAACCCTCTGAACCCCAAAACTCACCAGCTTGTAAGAAAGTATACCATTTATCAGACAGAAACTGTAAAACAAACAGGAACAAGTTGTTGGATTTTTGACTTTTTAGATGGTGTTTGAACTAACCATATGAGACTTTATGAATCCAAGCTGAAAATATCATTAAAACCACTTTATTCTACAGGGTTCATTTAGAAATTTGCCAAAAAAACAACAACATATTTGCAGCAAAAAACAAGAGAAAACACAAGTTCTCTGTGCAACCAAGAAGTCCTGACTGACTCAGCTGTGGTTGGAGTTCAGACTTTTAAAAGTAGACCAGAATAATAGCTCGTGGTTGTTTAATGTAAAACCTTTTTCCAACAAAACTGTCTTTTCTAAAGAGGGGAGGGAATTTGGTTTATCTTCATCATCAACATCATACAACTTGAATCCTTGAAATGTAATTAAACATGCGATTGATTTTATTTTTAATCATTGAACTACTTCACCGGCAGCGTCTCGGTTTTTCAGTCGTCAAAAAATGTTCATCTTAGCTCATAAATGTTCCTTTTTGAGAGTCAGCAGGTTGATTTAACTCTAATGTCTGCTGAGAGTCGGATCATATGTTACTTAGTGTTTCTGTTTTTGTTCTGCTTAAAATGTCAACCTTCAATCAACACCTTTGCAATGTTCTCATTTTCCAAACTGCTCGTTTTACAGTCCAACGAGAAGCGAGACGTCCTGAACCCGCTGATTACAGGAGTCTTTCTAGAGGTTTGTGTCATTTTACTACACATAATATCATTTAACCTGCTCCACAATACGCCAGCTTTATCACTGTAATTGTTATGAATTTGCAGTCGCTTCCTCTGGACGCGTTTCTTGTAAATTTTCAGCCTCATTAAAGTAAACACGTTAAAGCGTCGTAGTTGAGTCCCACCGAGGAGCCCTCTCTCACATTTAACGTCGTAGTGGTTCTATCACCAGCAAACTAGAGCTGCAAGTAGCGATCACTTTGGAAGTTTTTCTCTTAATTATTACCTCAATCCATTTGTTGTTTAATATACAGGTGAGATTTCAAATAAATATGGGAACACAATGTCTGAAAATTCAAGATGACATTCCAAAACAAACCCTGCGCATTTTCTAGCAACATAATTGAGGGGAAAAAAATTGAAATATTTAGACTGGTGACCTGTCCATGGTGTCCCCTGCCTTCGCCCTAAAATGTCAGACTATTGTTTTAAACTGTAACATGAAACTGACATCAGCTTGTGTACATGCAGGATTTTTGCTGGGCCAGTTTACTACTATGTGTGAGCTGTTTCTGTTGTAACTGTTTAGATGATTAGTGGTCACTCTTCAGGTGGAGAGTGAGTGTCGTGCACCTAGTGGGCTCATCAGACATGTGTGCCTGTGCTTGGATTTCCACAATCCCCTTTATTAACAATAAAACCAGCTCCCAAACATCTACCATCAAAAAAAATGAAAGGTTCTCTCAAGTATTTAAAGTTTCTCTGGAGAACATCCTAACTCAACTTAGCTGAATGTACATGATGGAAACATTACCTGTGCAACATTACATAACAGGACACTTTTTTGATGTGCGTGTTTTGGGATAGACTCCAGCCCCCCACGACCCTACTGAGGATTAAGCGGTGTATAGATGATGGATGGATGGATGGATGAGAAATGTTTGAGTGTTGCTTTAACTTTACTCAGTTAGCAATTAACTAAATTTTTAAAAAAGCTGCTTGTTCATTTTTGTTTCATGAACTATGCAGGTGGATTACATCTTGATTACATCAGAAATATGTCACTAAATATAAGTTTAAAAGAAATTTAAATATTCACAATGTTCGTATCATTTTTAACAATATATTGTTAAATAATGTTGGATTGGTTGAGTGACAAAAACATATTTTCTTAAAGTAAATCATTTCCAAAAGAGTGGATTTATTCCAGTCAAGCATTAATAATAATAATTTACAATAATAATTTGTCATTTTCTTGATATTTAAGTTCCTGTCTTATAACATCAACACAATATTTCTACAAAATCCTTTATAAATCAGAAGAAGTTGTGCTGGGAAACGTGGCTGTTTTGCAGTTTTATGTTGTGCATGTGTTTAATATTTATATACAGACATGAGTCAGGCCTTTTTATAACCTGTAAGCTTCATATAAATGTATTTTCTCAATCCTCTTCCCACGCAGGCGTCCAACAGTGCATCTTACATCCAGGATGCCTTCCAGCTCCTCATGCCCATCCTGGAGATTTCTCACATCCAGAGGAGAGCCGAGTCCAGCGAGCAGTGACGTCTCTTTCGTCCTGCATCGCCACCATGACACCCAGACTCAAAAACAACATCATCACATCAGCTTTTTTTCAGGCAAAAGTCATCCTGGGAGGAGAAGTGTGTTCTTGTCGAACAGTGTTAACTTTCTGCTGGTTTATTTGTGAAGATGAACTCCAGCAGAAGAAGGTCTGGATCTGCCACCTCTTGTCTAAGGGATATTACAGAAGGAGCAACTTGTCATTGTTATTTCAACAAGTGCACTACTTTTTTTTTTTTTTTTTTTTTTTGACAGCATTCATGTGCTTCACTTCAAAATTTCAAATCTGCCTCAAAGAACATTCAGCCCAGAAGAAAGTCATACGATGTGAAACATTGGTGGTAATTTGTTTATTAGTGGCTTAAGAAAACATATTGAAAGATATATTAACGAGATATTCTCTCTTTACTGCTTAGATGTTTGGTTCTCTCCTCATATCGTTTTTAAATGCCGTCATTCAACTTATCTGTGGTTCTTTAAACTTTCTGTCGTCTTTGTAGCTACGATAAACTACAATAATCTGAGAAAACTGGGTCCTAGCTCCCCCTAAAAGCCTTCAATTAATTCTCAAAATCTCCAAAAGATTATAGTTTGTTTGATTTTCCATAATCTTCAAATTATGAGCAGACTGGCTGTTGTTAGCGTAACGTGATGTACATGTACAGCCAGCTGCTTGAAGATGAACAACAATTCATTTTTAGTGGATTTGTACATCAGTATCAGTTAAAAATATATATTTTCTATTGTTTTCGGAGCCCAACATAACTCAAAATACGTGCTTTCTGTCTTTAGACGACCTCTGGAACCAGATTGAATTCAGATTTTAGGCTCGACCTGATGACTTCTACAGTCACACAGCTTGAATATTTAACCTTTAGGCCTCGGCATTAAGAAAAATCTGCATTTTAAAAATCAATATAAAGAGTTTTCAATGTTGTCTTAATAGTTCCAATGATGCTGCATTTTCAAAAAGCTGTTTCCCTTCTGTTCAAGTCAAATAAATACAAAGCAATGGATGCAGCGGCCGTAGTACGTAGGAAGTACTGACCGAACCACAAGCTTCATCCTGTTGTTCTGTTTCCAACCTTCATCCTTCCCAGTCCCTGGATTTAACTGACAAAAGTTGTACATTTCAGTATTTTAAGCCATTTACTGTCATCTAATCTAACTTCAGGTGTTTATGTGACGAAGCAGCTTCTCTCTGCCATGAAGACGGTGAAATACTAACAGCTGTGTGTTGTGGACATGTGAAGGCATGTGAAAGCAATATATACAAATATACTGTACCGTATGTCAGGTGTTTCAGGTGGTTTTCAAATAAACGTGTTTTCGTAGAGCTGTCTGTGGTTTATGGGTTGTGTTTTTACAGGTTTAGTTGTTCTACTTCGTAGTGTTTTTATTATTAAGTTTTATTCATGGTGGGATGCATGTCTTGATTAAATGTGATCTCCTGTGGCTCAATTAATCTCTAAAGCCAGGTCACATTTTCAGGTTTTCACATTTTGAGTTAAATTCCATATGAATGGTATTATGTTTTGCTTTTTGTGTGCTTGTTTCTCAGTCCACAGAACTCATGTGAACTGTTTTCACTGAGGCTTGTTTGAGACAAAATAATTCCCTTAGCAGAAGAAATGTGTAGATCTTTAGATTTTAGTAAAAGAAGCAATTTCAGTAATGTGAAAATGACCAATTACAAGGAAAATCTCTGCATTATAGTATTACATAAGCAAGTATTACTAGCAAAATGTTCTATTAATATGAAGGTACATGTGACCCATAAATATCATAAGAAAATTGATTACTGATTATTGATTGTATCACACGACATTTCAGTTTTGTAGGAGATACAGCTGCAATCATTTGTTAATTAATTGAGAAGAACTATTTTTTTATGATGAAATAATTGGTTTGAGAAAGTATTCCAGAAAGAAAAAAAATCTAAATCCTCTGATTCCAACTTCTTAAACATGAAAGTGAAATTATTTTTATAAATGCATTCCATCAATGTGTGGAGCAGTGAAAAAAAGGTTTCCTTATTTGAATGGCAGTTGAATTTTTAGATTTTTTTTTTCTAAATCTATGAAAAATGTGACCAAATGTAACTTAGTCTGGTTTATTTTATTTTACCATTTTATGTATTTCATTTGGGCTTTATAAACTCCAGTCCTGCAGGAGGCGCTGTGCTCAACCGAGGCTCCGCCAATAAACGCAAAGACGGCGGCGCATGCGCAGGAAGAAACCGCAGAAGAAGAAGGAGAAGATAGAGGCGCTAACAGCTAGCCAGTCCGGGTACGTCGAGGAAATTCTTAGGTAACCCTCCTATTTTCTCCTCTCCGCGGTAACTCTCAGGTGTGTTTACAGCGTGCGTAGCTGCGCCGGGACTCCGAGTAGAGACAAAGCCGAGCGGTTTTTATTTTACCCTCCGCTCCCGCGGTGTTAGCTTTATCGATAACTCGACTGCTAGCCTGCTAGCCGCTCATGCTAAGCGCTGCGCCAGTGCTTCAGCCCCTCGTTGCTGCGTCGTTAGTTTGTGCTAATTGCAAGTCAAGTTAAAACCTTCAGAGTTGTCAAATGTTAATAACTGTTCTCGAAGACCTCCAGGTGAGATTAGTGCTTCTTCTATCTTCAGCCGTTGCGTCTGTTAGCTGCTGGGTTAGCTAGCCTGTTATTATAAACAACCACCAGGAGAAGGAGAAGGTAATGATGCCATGGTAACATAAAGGTAGTTCAGTTAACCAAATCATCATCATCAGACCTGCTCTCAGTGACATAAAAACTGCCTTTTTATTTAATAAAAAAGAAAAGGCACTAAAAGCTTCATCGGTGTCTCATTGCAGAGAGTTTCAGCTGAGTGTACATAATGAACTGGTAGCTTAGTGCAGCACAGATACAAAGAGTTAGTCACGGATTGTACGTGTGCTCAACTTGAGAAGGCTTTCACCGGCAATCTAAAAGGTCTGTGCTGCAGTGGTTTAAGGCTTTAACATGTGAGTTCAAGGAAAATATGAAACGTCTGGCTTAGTCGAGCTGATATATCTTCCTTAGCTGAAAACTTTTCACTTCATGCAACTATAAGTTGTTGGTTTAGCCAGATGTAGTCAACCAGAAGACTTTAAATTGACCTTTTGATGTGCTGTTTCACACTGTAGGTTGATATTAGACTGGCTCCACATAAAGTTGTATCTGTAATCAGAATACAGCCAGGGGAGTCCGCTCTGTTTTACTTACTAGTTTTCTTTAAACTTTATTTTGGCTTCATGTGTCCGACTGTTCTTATATTTCTTAGTTGGTTTCTTTTTTCTCATTCTGTTCCTTGTTTGTTTTGTGGCTTTATTCAGCTTTTTATGTGCTAACGTGCTCTGTGCAGAGGTAGCAGAAATAGTAGGACCAACATCAATCTTCACCCTCGTAAATGAATATTGTTCTGATACTGGTGTTGACATCCAACAGTGGTGGAAGAAGTATTTAGATTCTTTATTTTAAAGTGCCAATACACCAAAGCAGGAATATTTGATTAAAAATAAAAAATCCTGCATATGAAAAATACACATGTTGCTAGAAGTAGTTTTGCTGGAGGTGACGCTCCTTTCAGGACTCATGAGATGATTTTGGAGAAGGAAGAAAGGGAGAAAAAAAAAAAGATTTTAATATACAAAAATAAAGTTTTTAAAAGTTTTTGGACTTTTATGCTAATCTTTGTGAAATACATGATCATTTACACATTTACTGCGGTGAAGCATTTAATAACTGCCTGTGCTTTTTTGTAACATTTCAGCCAAAAGCCATAAATGTTGAAATATCTGGAACTGGTTTAATCTTTAGCTATGTGTTGTATTTTTAAAAATTGTTATATTTATTGTGTAAAGTGTTCCTCTCAGAAGTAAGTAGTGATTATTGTACACGGTCCTACATACAGGAGATTAAAATGTATTCATGTTCTTTCCATCCTCTCTCCAGAGTTGTCTTTTTTTCATTGCACTGCCCTTTATCGCCGCCGTCACGAGCGCTGCAGGATTGTTGGGGTTTTAGCTCTTCACCTGACCTGCCAACATGCCAGCCGCACTTACAGATTCCAGTCAGATAATCTGTGAAGTCTGGGCGAGCAATGTGGAGGAAGAAATGAGGAAGATCCGGCAGATTATCCAAAGCTACAATTACATTGCCATGGTAAGACACTGACAGCTTCGGGAAGTGTTGGATGTTGGTGGTGTTTAAAGGTTCTCTAATGTCAAGTCCTGTGCTTCCTGAAGATCTCTAATTTTTCACTTTAAAAAGTGCCGTCAGCACTTGAAAATGACATAAATACACTTTATAGAGTTTCTGGGGGGATGCTACTCATTTTCTTCAGCTCCTTTTTTTCACCATTTTATTACCATAACCATGTTTTGTTCCTACAGGATATTGGCCAGCTTGGATGAAGGTAAATTTGAGGTGTTTTTCATGGACTTCTTTTTTTCTTTTCTGTCCACCAGGACACAGAATTCCCTGGAGTGGTTGTCCGACCGATCGGCGAGTTTCGCAGCACAGTGGACTACCAGTACCAGCTGCTGAGGTGTAACGTCGACCTCCTGAAGATCATCCAGCTTGGGCTCACGTTCATGAACGAGGACGGGGATTATCCTCCCGGGACGACGACGTGGCAGTTCAACTTCAAGTTCAACCTAACGTAAGTGGGACAGTTAACCTCCTTTTTTTTTCTCTCTCTCTCTCGTAGCTGTCTTACTGAATTATGTTCGATGTAAATGCTGCAAAACCTCCCTGCAGGGTTTTTTCAGAACTGCTTCTTAAAACTATCAGTGATTGTTGGTTGAGCTTAAACGTCTTTATTTTCCTTCTCCTTGCAGAGAAGACATGTACTCACAGGACTCCATAGACCTGCTCCAGAACTCCGGCCTGCAGTTCAAAAAGCACGAAGAAGAGGGAATCGACACACTCTACTTCGCCGAGCTTCTCATGACGTCCGGCCTGGTACTGTGTGAAAACGTCAAGTGGCTCTCCTTCCACAGGTTGGTTCATTGTTACGTCACTCACGTCTAGCAAGAAATCTACAAATCCCTGCCTGAAATAACGTGGCCCACCTTGTAGAGCTTTATTTTCTCCTTCAGAGACATATATGAGTAAAGTTATTCAAGATATTTAACCTTTGTTCTAGATTGTGGCATTTTAGCTTCTTTGCGGTCATCAACAGGTTGCTGAAACAACATTTTGCAATATTTGTGTTTGGTATTTTTCACTTTTTTTAAGATTCTGGAGGCCAAAAAGCTGAATGTAGACAGAAAAAGTGAAGCTGAGTTTGAACTAAAAGCTTCGACATCTGTTAATCGAGGCAAATATACCTCTAAACAAAGGATACCAAATAATATCCTAACTTTGTTGTACAAACACTTTTTGTTAGGGAAACTTTAACACTGGCTTCAATACTTTAACTGATTATTTAGTCCCAGGTGCTTCAGTTTTATTCAACCATCTGAGTCTTCCTGCTCTTTGCTCCTCAGCGGCTACGACTTCGGCTACCTGGTGAAGCTTCTGACGGACGCACGGCTTCCTGAAGAGGAACACGACTTCTTTCAGATCCTCAACCTGTTTTTCCCAGCAATCTACGACGTCAAGTACTTAATGAAGAGCTGCAAGAACCTAAAGGTATTCTGGATGCAGACACGTTTATCAAAGCGTAGAAAGTCGTAGCAGACATCTGACCGCTGTGTTTGTGTGCAGGGAGGTCTACAAGAAGTGGCAGACCAGCTGGAGCTGAAGCGGATCGGGAGGCAGCATCAGGCGGGATCAGACTCTCTGCTCACGGGCATGGCTTTCTTCAGGATGAAAGAGGTACAGTTACACTAATGCTCACTGGATTGAGCTTCTTCACTGTGGGATCTGTTGCATTATCAGAAGTTTAAACTAATTTGCTAATTCAAAAATTGTCTGGATGTTTTTTGGCGAGAGGAAAAAACAGTAGCTTCAAAGATTTCATATAATAAACACCTGATAAAGTGAAATATAAAAAGCCGTTCTGGCAGCTTGTCTGTATGTAGGTGACAGCCACATGGTTTACACGGTGATCCCTCACTGTTTGGCATCTGAGCCTGAAGCCTGTTTCAAAACGAAGTGCATCACATTGAGCCAGTTAGCGACGGTGAAACGTGAGGCTTGTTTGAGATGATTTCCACCTTCTTTGATGGTGAGCTGGAACAGTGACAAACGGCTGTAGTTGGCTTAGTTTCCCACCAGAAAACACACAATATTACGCGTTTTTCAGATCCCCAATGAGTAAAATGACATTTATTAGCTTCTCTGTCCAGTTTGTAATCACTGACCAATGATTGTGTACAAGTTGTGACCAAGAAGCGGGCGCATCTTTAAAGAGCAAAACCTAAACCTGATTTAAATGTGGCTAAAAGACTCTGATAGAATTGTAAATGTGCAGCTTTAAATGGCTACGAAACGTCCCAGAGAGCGTTTCAAACATGGCGGCAGCGTCGGGAACGGTGCATCGTTGCACAAGGAGGCTACTCTGAAGGGTTCGGCCATAAAGAAATCAGCCTCAGAACTTCTTAATCACAGAAAATCGTTAGAAAATAGAATCACAAATACCAACTCAAACTCTTTCATATCTTTAAATAAATTAATTAAAACAGTCAATTAGTAGTTAAAATATCCAAGTAGACACAAGATTTCCTTTACTATTGTCAGATGTAATAAAGTTATCACACATCGCTCATTATTCACTCCATCAGATCAGTCTCCAGCTGTTGGTCGTGAACACAGTCACAGCAGGATTGACTTTTTTAAATGAATGAAGAGCGTGCGTCATGCAAAGCGTGACATGATCTCTGCTTTTTGTAGCAGCTGCAGAGTTTTAACTTGACCAACACTCAAACTGTAGATCAGAGTCAATCAGCGTCTCCAGCTGCCGGATCGGCTTGTCAAAGAACAGTTTGAAACGGCGTCTCATTGAAACGTGTTCTCTTGTGTTCAGCTTTTCTTCGAGGACAACATCGACGACGCAAAGTATTGTGGGAGGTTGTACGGCCTGGGCTCCGGCTCCAGCCAACCCCAGAACGGCATCTCCAGCTCGGGCCAGGAGGAGACCAACAACAAACACTGACCGAGCGACTCGGCTCTCCAAGTGGAACACGCACTTGTTTTAAAACCCAACCAGCAGATTCCCCTCTCGGACGTCCCCCCCCAAACACTCTGATCCCTGAACAAGACTTAACTGAAACTCTTTGTTTAAGCTCCTGAGTGACTGTAAACGGACTCACAGTGACCGCGGATCCTTCACTGACGTTTCTTTTTAGTCGCTTTTTACTGAGTATATGGCCATATATTCACAAACCCTTTTAAAATCTCTTTGTTTTACAGCATCAGTGACTCCTTTCTTTACAGCTTGGGACCAGCTCCTGTATCATACTGTGATTTTTAGACCAAACAGATTCTTCAGTTCAGACTATCCTTTCTCATCAGTGGGACTCATCTCTTGTTGCAGGGATTTCTTTTTCTTTTTTTTTTCTTTTTTTTTTTTTAAGTTAATGCTGGACGGGCCTGTAAATTAAAATGTATAATTTTGATGAAAATAAAAATGTTTTAGCTCTTTTTCCACGTTCAGAAACTTTTAACAGTTGGGCGTCGAGGTGTATAACTGTGCTTGGTTATGCATGTGTTTCAATGGGCAAACTACTGTCGTTCTGTACATTCACCCGCCAAAGCAAACTGTCCACGGTCAGGTTCACTGTGGTTTACTGTTGTTTTTACATTCGACGTTGTTTTAAACAGTTGTATATTAAATTGTTTTGTATTCTCAATGTAAACTTCCAAGTATTTTTGATCTTTTCTTCACCGAGAAGTGAAAAGGAAATAAGCAAAACTTAACATTTTCTCTGCGTTTCGTCCAAACAAATGCAGTTCCAGGCCACTGAAATGAGCTTTTGGCTTCTAACTTACATGTTTAAACGCAGAGTTTCTCTTGGCGTCAGAATCAGTTAACGCCCGATTCAGCCAATCAGGATCAATAGTAGTTTGTTTCCAGGCCTCTGATTGGACAGCATGGCTTTAGGATGAGGGTTTTTGTGGTCTATAGTTTTTTTTTTTTTATTGTATTTTTTGCATTTCATGTGGATGGAGATGTTGTTTTTGAGCATAAATGAGAAAAAATACACATTTTTTAATGATACTCAAGTACATTCGGAGTAGCCTTATAAGGAAAGTTGACCCAAAACTAAAATTAATCCTGAACAGTAGGGCTGCAACTTGAGCAGTAATAATCAGACGTACCTATTTATTAAACATAAACTGCCGTAGATTGTAGTTTTGGGATTTTTAAATATGAGAAGTATCTGTCTTGTAATTTCTGTGTTTTTAAATGCTGGTCAAACAAAACCAGAAAACAAGTTTTGAAGCCGTCTGTTTCAGAACAAAATGAGACGACAGTCGGACTGAAATGTTGTAAAACAGCTGTCAGAAGCTAGAAGTAAAATATGTGGTGTTCTAGTCTGATAAATGAGCAATAATTTAGTTAAGTTGCTTTAAAAGGTCATTTCTCCAGACTAGTGACTAACAAGCACATGTAGAAAACACTGAGCAGTTTGCAACGGGATGACATTTTAAAGATGAAGCTTAACTGAGATTTTCAGAATCAAACCAACTCCAGATGTTCCGTCACACTTTGTAGTCAAAAGGTTCATTTTATTCAACAAACGTCTGTACAGGTCAAGTGCTTCTTTCAGTTTGTGGGCAAATCGGTCAGGCCAGGAATCTCTGGGAGGCTTTCAGGACAGACGGACTCGTCCCGTACTTCCGGAGCAGATCTTTGGCCTCTCGTTGGAGGGAGTCGGACAGAGACGGTGAAGACCTGCCGAGATGCAGCAGAACCAGGCAGCACTCCACCACGTCTGGGTGAGGATACATCTGGAACGCACACAAGTCATGGTTGGATGGCGCAGAAGAATCTGATCTATGTGTTCTGCAACTTTGAATCTGTGAGGTGTTCAATGCAAAAGTCCAATTCTTATCTAATAACTAAGGCAAATGTATTGAAAAATGATGCAGAATTGGTTTCTGTCAGGTTCTAGCTGCAACTACAGAGTTCAACTAAAGCAGCTCCTGTGACGCTAAATGTGATTTCAGAGTGATAGATGTGTTTACTCTAAAACTGGGAATGAAACAACAGCAGACTGGAGATCATCTTCGATTTCTGGCCATGTCAAAAGATGTGAAACTGCTCCTTCCTCATTTTATGATCTGTTGTGTCAGGATTTGTACCGTGATCGTGTCGGGCAGCTCGGCCAGCTCCTTCTGGTAGCCGGACATCTTGGTGGACAAAGACAGCAGAGTCTCCTGGTCATCAGAACTGAGGAGAAGAAACACAGACGCTTGACATCAGGAGAAGAAGCTAAAACCAGCCACTAATCCTCATCCGGTGACATTTACGTGATCAGCCGCTTACAGGTTCATTCGTTTCCAACAAAAATGAATCCTAATGTGTTCAGAGCTCCAGTAAAGATCAGAAACAGATGAACAGAGTTACAGTGAGAAGATTCATTAATGTACAACTTTGTCATGTTGCTTTGGGTTAAACTTGCAGAATTTTGCACGCTGTCCAACGAAAATGAATTCCTGAGTTTCTGTTCCCTGTGAAAGCATTTGTGCACAGACTCTTACTCTCTATGTGGCACACAATGTCAAATTTATGAACGTTTTAATATTTAAAGTCGTGGGAATAATGGCAGTATTTCTGCAACAGTCACCTATGAGTATTTGTTCTGGAAGAAACACGAATGTCACTGCGATCCATCCACTAGTTGAGTCAAGGCATCTAATTTCAAACGGTGTTTAAAGAAAAGTCCTACAAACATCCATAACTACTGTGTAAATCTTCCAGTTAGTCTTGTTCAGATCATCCAGACAAAGATCAGAAACTTGACAGAGCCCTCACCGTTGGACGCCCTCAGCAGAGCTCTGGATGTCCGGCACCTCCCCGTCGTCCGGCCGCCCTCCCTGAGCCCGGCTGTGCTGCAGCACCATGGCGCCCAGACGCTCCTGGATCTCCTTCATGGCTCTCTGCGAGGCCTGGCAGGCAGCGTGAGGCTCCGACAGAAGCAGCGATGGGTCAAATTCCGGTTCATCGAACCTCCCAGTGGCCGGATGGAGCTTCTCTGCTCCCTCCGATGGACCTCCGTCCTCCACGCTGTCCTTCAGCTCGTCTTCAGGACGGGAAAGTCCATTGTGGGTGTTGTGGCCGCCTGCTGAGTTCCACCAGAACTCGTACAGACGGTGGTAGGAGACTAAAGCCTGCAGGCTGCCGGCAGCAGCTTTGGCTTCTTCTGAGAGATGAAGCCTTTGGGAAGGATTCCTGGAACAAACACTGAAGTCACCTGAAAACAAAGACAGAAAGGTAAAGACATGACTAGTGTGAGTTTTACTGCAGATATTAACAATTTTCAATTCAACGTGTGTGAAAATTGCAGATTAGACCAAAATCACTCCGATCACAACTTCAACAAGCAGTTCAAAGGCCAAAGACATTCACTTTACAATGTTATTTAGTAGAAAAGCAGCAAATCCTCACATTTAAGAAAATAAAATCAGGTAGAAATAATGATTTTTGATGATAAATTACCGGATAAAACCAACTATCACAACTGCTGCTGATTGATTTACTTCATAAAAGCAGCTGAGTTCCTAAATCATGAATCAGGAGTTATTCCCCTTTAAAATTCCTTCTTTCCAAACTGATAAACCACCAATGACCACTGGGTGTCGCCAAATCTACTAACACAAATCCACTGAACACACACTTTGATAATATTTTCAGTCCCAGAGTCCTGCAAAAGAGCATTTAGAGGGTGAAATGGTGAAAAACGTGTGTTGCAGGAACGACCGCTGGATGAGAAAATCCGACGCACCGTCAGGAAACAGCAGCCTGCAGAGTCGCGCGGAGACGCTGAAGCGTTCGGCGTCTTTCAGCCAAACCAGCGTCTGCCAGAGCTCCTTCATCAGCTGCTCGTCGTCGTCCAGCAGCCAGCTGAGCACGGCTCGGGCCAAGTGGAGGGACGAACACAGCAGGATCTGAAGACGGAGACACGTTCAAGAAAAGTGTTTATTGCTTTTGTTGATCCTGTGAACAGTTTGTGGGTGTTTTTAGCCACATTTTTATTCACTGTGGGCTCTGCAATGTAAAGCCCCATGTCCAGAAATGTCTTTTGTTCAGTATGACAGTAAGAATGTCATGAATCATTACGTAAAAAGAAAGTTGAATTTCTGTAATCTTGCATTTTACAAAATTGTAAAAAGCCTGGAACGTGTAATAATTTAAGTGCTGTTACAAACACTGGACAAATGTGACATGATACTGCCTACATTTTATTTGCCACATTCTGCCTGCAGTTCAGCTGAGAAGTCTGAATTTTTGTCATGTCACCGTTTGTCACAGCTGAGTCACTCACGGCTTTTCCGTCGAGCCATGAAGCTCAAAATTTTTATTTATTTATTTTTATTTTTGTAACAGAATTTGGCTAGAGCAAACGGTTTGTTTTTGGAGAATTTTTAAATTTTAAAGCTTAGATTTTCCTCAACAGAACTCAAAAAGTTGAAAATCCAATCCTTACTTCTGTTTTTACAGTTTCATTTTGGCAACTTTTAAAAGACTGACTTGTTTTGAGGTTCAGAGAATCAGTATTTATTGGTTTTAAATGTGCTCTAACTTTCACCGCTGAGCCTTTCTAACACAGCTGGTCAGTACCTGTCTGAGGGGAATGTTGGCGGACGGCGTTGGGCTCTCGATGGACTTCAGCTCCTGCAGAAGCGCTCCGAAGCCGCCACGTCCCGCCAAGTTTTGCGAGTCGCCGAACTGCTGCCTCCACACGTCCCTGACTCGGGTCAGGATGCCGACACCACGTTCGCCCGCTGACGCCCACGAATGAGTCGAGGACGCCGGAGAGACGACCTCATCGGAGTCGACCAGCGCCGACGTCAGCATCTCGGCGACGCAGAGGTGCAGCCTGTGGACCTGCAGGGTGGAAGTGATTCTGGTTTTAAAACCTTCCCATTTGATGTCATTTCATACTTCTAGATGAGTGATCTGTACATTCTGGGAGGAAAACCTTATCTACGCTACTGACCAGCAGGCTGTCCTGTGAGCTCAGAACCTGCTGAGCTCCGACCCAGTCCTGAGCGGCTGCCAGGTCTTTAGCGCATCGCAGCGCCAGCGATTGAGCCAGATCGGCCTCTCCAGAGATCCTCGCGAGACCGGCCGCCGCGCTCAGGGACGGGACGTCGTTCTTCCTGGAGATGACTTTGGCTGCATCGAAGCTGGCGCCCGCCGCCAGGTAACTGCAAGACGAGGTCACAAACATGGGAAGCCATATTAATGTCGACAAAAAGGCGGTACTTCTGCCAGATGAGGCTCCTTTAATCCTCCCGGTTCTGACCATTTAGCAGCTGCAGAGAAATGTCCGTCCTTCTCCAGCACGGCAGCCCAGCAGGTGTACAGCTCCTTCAGGACGGGCTCGTCTGCCGGCAGCCGGGCTTTGACCAGAGCGATGGCCTCCCTGAAATAAAACACAGGAAGGTCTGTTGTGTTGGCAAAAAAACAAAAAGAAAAAGCCCCCAAAACACCTCTCAAAACGGTCAGGCAATTAGATTTTTAGGATTCTTGGTGCAAAGCAAACAAAAGCTGCCTCACAATGGGCAGTTATACGAGCAGAACAAAGACAGAAAATCAGCCCGTTAGAAACAAAAGGAGACAAACCTGTAGAGTCTGTGAGAGCGCAGCAGGTCGACGGCCTCGTACAGCTTGTTGATGGACAGCAGGTGGGACGCTGCCTTCAGGTACTGCTCCTGCAGACACAGCTGCTTGACGAAGGCCTCGACCGTCCGCCTCCAAACCTGGAACCCGGCTGGACAAACAAACACAGCGGAACAGAGGTTATTTCCCTGCTTTGAAACCCAGAAGCAAAGCCTGAATCAGCGTCTGAGTCTTTACCCATGGGAGCCACGGACAGCAGGTGATCACTGAGCTCTCCTTTCTCGGTGGCAAGCTGCAGCGCCCCCTCCAGGTCGCCGCTCCACAGCCGCAGGTACACGACGGAGTCGAAGTGACCGGCCTCCACGTGGCCGTCCTCTGAAAACCAACACAGACGGCAGAATGGATGACTGCTCCTCTCTACTCAAGGCTTGTTCCGAAAGCTGAACGGTTTTTGGACATTTTCTCTTTAAAAGACACATAAACGTCCCTTACTGAACCATTTGCACGACTGTACAGCTCAACAAGCTGCTACCATATTGAACTACCACCAGTGTATTCACAAGTTTACATACACTGTACAAAAACACAATCTTTTCGTTTTTTTGTCACTCTCTGACATTAAATCAGACTAAACTCTTCCTGTTTCAGGTCAGTTAGGATGACCAGAATTATTTCTGTTTGCTAAACACCAGAAAAATAAGAGAGAATTTTTTATGACTTTCTTTTTTTAATTGCAAATACCAGCAAGTTTGCACCTTATTTCTTCAACCAGAACGATTTGTACATTAATTGCATGATCTCTGCATTATTTTCCTTATTTGGTCATCTATCTTGCTGTCTATCCATCTCTCTGCATATCTGAGCAACACTCAAGTCTCAAAACAATCATCCTTAAGAAGTTATATTGAGTTTGCAGGATTTGACGTGTGAGATTAGCAGCTGCAGGACATTATCAAACGTGCCAGACGATCCGATCAAAGTGGATCGAACTTCTTCTACCTGCAAAACGTGCCTAAGATCTCTAATCCAGGGAGTGTGTGTGAGTGATGCTTAGTCTTTTAATCGAACAGTCAGAGACGCAAAGGCAGCAGCATCTGATTTATATTTCTGTTGGTTAGCTTCTCCAGCAAACTGCTTCAGAAACTGCTGTCAGCAGTGACTGATACGGAGACATCTGTCCTCAGTACTCCCAGCATCACAAAGTGTGGATAATCGTATCTTCAAAAATTCAATAATTGTTATTCCAGGCTGAAGAAAGACAAACAACAGACGTACCTTCTGCCTGGAACATGCGCTGCAGAGCCGCTCTGTCGGCGAACAGGCCCAGGTGGACGTGGTCTCCCTGACCTGGGACGCAGCCGGCAGGAGCTGCTGGGATCCAGACACACAACCGGTCAGCAAACCAGTTCACGTGGCGTTTCATAAGAAAACCTGGATTTGCTTGTAACTAAACCAAAAATATCCAGCTGGTCAGTCGTTAACTTATATTACTGTCTGATAGTAGGCGATCTAATAGTTGGTGTTAAGGTGTTATGATTTCTTCTGACATTGGCAGCATCATTTATCTCCCCTCATGGGTGACGGTGCAGATGTTAATGTGCTGATATGCTGCTCCTCGTCCTCAAGCAGCAGGTGAATCTGGGGAATTACAGCCAATCATAGACCACCTCAGGGGACGTACAGTCGCACCTTCTCGGCTCCTCCCTGCATCATGACTTTGTGTGTTACCAAGGCAACAGATGGTGTACAGCTCATGACATAGCTCAGCTCCCGTTACCGTCTAATTACCTGTTAACTAGTCTAACTCATCCATGTTATGACAACAATAATAGTGAGAATAATATGTGTATAGCACCTTTTATGCGACACATTTGCTTTAATGTTAAAAATAAAGCACAAAAAAAACTGTTAAAAATCATAAAATACAAAAGTAAAAGCAGTAAATATAACTCAGAGGTTGAGTTAAGTTCAATTTATGTATAACGAGTCTAGAATATGTTTAACTTTCACTTTGAGAAATGTCTTCTCATGAATGAACTTTTTCCACCTAATTCTAATTATATGAGACGCACATGTAACAATAAACAGCAAGGAGGTATAAAAATCTCATTATATATATGGTAGTAGACGGCCAGGTTACAAAGGTTTTATCTTTCACAGTTTATGTCTGTGAAGATTCTCAGTCATCCAGGTGATGGTTATTCTGGTCGATTAATCGTAGCAACTGGACTTGCTTGAGTTTCTTGAAGACGTTTCACCTCTCATCCAAGAGGCTTCATCCATTCTGACTGACTAGTTGGGAGTTCCAGATACTTATATCCTAAAGGAGCCATTAACACCTGAGTTTCTGTTTCAACAAACACAACATTCGATTACACTTCAAACCCACCAACACCCTGAGACAGAAACTGGTTCACCCTCAGGACAAGACACCGAGACAAAAACAAAGCAACGTGTTGTACGCAGTCCAGTGCAGCGAGGAATGCCCAGACCTGTACATCAGGGAGACAAAACAACCGCTCCACAAGAGCCAGCTTCTCAGGACAGGACTCAGCAGTCCACCTGCATGATAAGGACAAAGGACACTCATTCGAAGACAACAACGTACAGATGCTGGCCAGGAAGGACAGATGGTTTGAGAGAGGGGTGAAAGAAGCGTCAAACTAATAAGACCATCACTTAACAGAGGTGGAGGTCTGAGGCATCATCTCTCACCTGTTTACAGTTCAGTCCTAAGATCTCTCCCCATGAAGATGAAACCACATCCACCTAGCCACAAAAGACCCTAACGAACCCCTCTGTGGCAGGGGAGCACTAACGACTCACATAACGAGGGGGAGGAGCAACAAACCCCAACTGAAACTGAAACTCAGGTGTTCATGGCTCCTTAGGATATAAGTATCTGGAACTCCCAACTCGTCAGTCAGAACTGATGAAGCTTTTTGGATGAGAGGTGGAACATCTTCATGGAACTCAAGCAAGTCCAGTTGCTATGATTAATCTACCAGAATAACCTTCACAGTTTAGGGGCTGAAAAAAGCTGCTTTTCTGGTTTGAATTTGGTTTGATGTCGCCAGCAGTAGAAGATTTCAAGGGCTTGAGAAGGGATTTGTCATTTATTGGTGTGTGTATATGTATTAGAAGTTATCTTTCTTAGTTTTTTTTAGACGATAAACCAAATATCGTCTCACCGTCGCCGTGCCTGACAGAAGCCAGAGTGATGCAGTCCTGCAGCAGCTCCTCTTTGGGCCGGTGGTCCATGGACGTGCTGAGCGGCAGCATGGAGCGAGGCTTCTTCTTCTTCAGCAAGGTCACGTCTGAACGTAGACACAAACACACAAAGTCACACAATGACGGACAGAAATATGCATTTGTGTTTATTTTTTAATTCATTACAGTACATACCTGGTTTGTCTTTACTCTTTACAGCAGCAGATGATTTTCTTTGCATCTCAAAAGTGGCTGAAAAAAAAAAAAAGAGAATTAATTTTGAGTCTTGACACAAAGGCAGCAGCAGGGATTCTTAAACCATCAAGTCTTCAGGAAAAAAATCTGCTCCACTGTCTCTGATTTGCCTGAAATTTCTTTTATCACAAACTGTAGATATGCAGAAAGATATCTGTGACCTTTTGGCTTCATATCTCAAATATGGTTTGAATTTTTGTAGTTTTTTATTTTATTTTTTAAACTTTGAGCGACGATATCTCACAAACCATTTAAGCTAAAAGCCTGAAATCTTCACTGTTATTTCTCATCATGTTATTGATTCAGAATCTGTGAAACTGGACAAGTAGATCAAATGATGTCTGATTATAGCTGAGTGGATATATATTTTTTTTTTTTAAAAAAGAAGAAAAAGAAAGAAGAAATGTGGCCTTCAAGTCTGAATTCAGAAATTTAAACTGCTCAACAGTTTACCTTCAAACAAATCTTTCAATAAGTTCATGAATTCAGTAAGTATATTAAATAAGCCTACAAAGTCGGTAAATGACTCTTTCTTAGTTATATTTATTACTTGGATTGAACTCTCTACCTTGAATATTTTACCTTTGTGGTGCAACTTGTCAAATCTGCTCAATCAGTTCAAAAAGTTCTAAGAAAAGAACATTCTTGATCAAATATTTCACAATAAACACAAACATAAACAGTATTCTACATGTTTGGTTTTGGATTAAAGTGACCTGCAGCTATGTGTGGCTCAGAAACCATCAGCTGCTGACTTCTGTATTATTAGTCTTTTGTTAATGTGCTTTTTCACTTTTAAAAATTCAACTCACCCGTAATCAGAGACTATTTCATCTACTTGTTCGATATCGGAGATTCTGAATCAACGACATGATGAGAAACAACCGGGAGAATTTCAGGCTTTTTATCTTTAAATGTTTCTGAGATCTGACTGTCATTCTAACACGACCTGAATTACAATGTGCAATAAAAACGTGCTGAAAGTGGGTCAGCAGGCAGCACTGTTACCGTGATGTTTTATACGTTGAGCTAAAATTTAACAGATACCATTCTGAATATTGATAGTTTATAATAAAAAAAGCTTCGAGCCAATCGGAGTTGTCGGAGCAGATGTTCCTGCTGATTTTACATCAGATATAACTCTGCTGCTACCTGCAGCAGGTACCGGGCTGTTGGTGGAGCTGACTTCATCCTCCTCATCCTCAGCGGACAGATCCTGACCCGGCCCCGCCACCTTCTCTCCTCCCAGAACCGTCTCTCCGTTCACGTCCGCCGGCGCTGCTCCTCCGCTCGCCTTCTTGTTCTTCCTCTTCTGCTTGGGGTTGGCTTTCATCTTCTCCTTCAGATCCACCATCTTCTTCCCTGAGAGGACAAACACGCAGACGGTTACACAAACAGGCCGGTTGTTCTCGAGGCGTTCTGGCGGTTCTTACCAGACGCTCACCTTTTGGCGGCTTGGTGAACTCCTGCTTGGAGACGCTCCATTCCTGCACGGTGAAGTCCTTCCCTCCGGTCCAGACCACGTCCGGGTCCACTGGCGACCAGTCGACACTCAGCAGGTAGCCGACGTGGCCGCGGTAGTTGGAGACGGCCGCCTCTTCCAACACGTCCCACACCTGAACGGAACAAAACCAAGGAACCATCGTCATTTTAGAGCTTAGAAAATGTGTAAAAAAACAAACAGGTTCCAGACGTTCTGCAGTTTTGGGGTTGATTCTGAGTTTCATGTGCTACAGCGCCCCCTACTGCTTGGTCAGTAGTGTTTATTTTCCCACGTTGCTGCCTTGGACTCGACTCGTCTGTTAGTATTTTATTCATTTGGCGTTTAAGGCCCCGTTTACACGTAGCAAAAACAGTGATATTTCAACGGGCCTTTGGCTTACATGTAAACGAAACTACAAGTCACCAAAAGCGATCACATCTGAAAACTCCGGCCAAAGTGGAGATTCGGAAAAACTTCGTCTTTACGTTTGCATGTAAACAGAAGGAGACTGAGTTTGGCGTCACAGTGTGCGACAAAAGAGTCATCAGCGTCATATGTGTGCGACCATGTTTACAGTTTGGCTGCTGTGATAGAAATGGATGCTGTTAAAGCGCTGCTTGTTTCTATGTTTGTGCAACGCTTTTGGCCTGTTTGCATTTACATCCAGCAATGTTCTATTATGTGGAGGAGCTTCTCTGTCGGTCCAAACAAACGACCCTTGCGCCATTATCGTTGAAGCAACAGTAAGTAATTCGTGCTATTCGCTGTTGTGTTTCTTCCAGGATTCTGATTGACTAGCATGGCTTTGCGCTTCTCATTACACTGCCCCCTATAGGTTTGGCAGCTCATAGCAGCTCTTAATGACATATTTATGTGGGTTTGTGTAAACGAACAACGATCTGGTGTGAACAATGTTGTTTTTTAGATCCATTTTTGTAAATACCCGGCTACGTGTAAACATGGCCTTAGTCACAAGAAACCAAATATAGAACACATTAAACCCTTTAGTTCATTATTTAATTGGTAGCTAGCACAGCTGTGACTTCATACTTATATCGTGTCTAACTTGCGTATTGATTTCTGTTTTACAGTTTGTGCTTCTGTTGCAGCTTCACATTGACGTCATACTGTTTTTTTCGCCGTCTACCTACAAAACACGCTGGTCTCATAGCGAGGACGGTGTTTTTTTTGTGCAGTGCTGACCTGAGCGGTGCCGTCGTAGGAGACGGTGACCAGCCGGGCGCTGTGGTGAGGGCTCCAGGCCATGTTGGTGATTTTAGCCGTGTGTCCGGACAGGCGGCGGTACGGTTCGGTCAGAACCACGGGGCTATCTGGAGGATTCTCTGCACAGGAGGAAAAACCAGGAACCATTAAAGTCTTCTTTAGACGATGATTTCTTACATTTTGAAACTTTTGTGTAGAAAAGTGCAAAACAAACGGGATGTTCAACTTGTCTGCAGAGAAAAAAAACATTCTTATAAAAGTCAATAGTTGGAAAAAGGTTTAACATTGGGGCTTTGGTTACTGAGAAAGTTGTAACAACCTGCCAAGCTGCTATTTGACGAAGCAGCTAATTTTATCATCTGCTGGTAATTAACAAAATCGTGGAAAAAATGGAATTCTTGGCAGTTTTTTAACAAAGAAACATTCTGTAATATTCAAAAACAGACAGTTTTTCTCCAAATAAACAGTAAAATTAACCGCTAGAAAACGCAAAGGTTCTCAAAACTTTTATCTCTAAATTGAAGTTAAATTAAAATTTTCAAGCCCAGTATGACACACTCCTGAGTATAAACCAACTTCAAGTTAAAGTTAGTCAGTTGGATGCTACCATTTTTGCATAAAGTTTAGTTTATGAAGCCAAACTTTCATTTTATTTGACTTGAGCTCCCGGCGGAAGTTTTTCAGGGCAGATATTTTAAAAGAAAAGCTTAAGTTTCCTCTAGTGTCTCAGTAAACCATGACAGGGAACCGACAAGCAGTCAAATCAGTAAAACACAAACACGTCAGCTGCAAAAAAAGACAATTTTTTTGCAGAATCAAGCTCGCACGAGTAACGTAGAAACTGCAATGAATTTCCCTGCAGAGGCCGAACACTGCAGAGCGTTCCTCCCACCTATCACGGAGTGGAGATCGTGCACGAAGACGGTGGCGTTGCTGGAGCCCGACGCCAGCAGGCCGTGCAGCTCCGGAGGGGAACTGTGCTCGTGATGCCACCGTAGCGTGTTGATGATCTTGTGGTGCTGCTGGATGCTGCAAAGAAGCTTCAGACTGGGAGCCTGATACACGTCGATGCACCTGCAGCACAGAGGAGGCGGTCAGAGATTTATAATAAAAGGAGACAAGAAACCAGGAAAACAGGATGAGATGCAACCAGACTAGTTCTTAAAAATCTGCCACTCTGAGAGCGCCTAAGGGAAATAATAGACTCTTTCCCTTCTGACTTTGATTTTCAGTCACTGGCAGGTAGAGAGCCAGGGCTTTTGAGGGGTTTCAGCTTTATAAAACATAATTGTTTTCAAAAAATAAACAGTAGATGAGTGAAACTTTGATGCTTCACATCTACAATCTCACACAGACGTTCAAACGTTGCTGCTGTTCCAGATGCATCTCATATAATCAGAACATGGTGGAAAAATGTCAATATTTTTTCATCAGATGTTGCTTTAAGTGAAAACTGTTTATATTCTAGACTCATTACACATAAACCGAAAATTTTCAAGCCTTTTTTGTTTGTTGTAATTTAGATGACAACAGCTTACAGCTCATAACATGTCTTTTTAAAAATTGATTTATTTATGTGAGATGCACCTGTGTAACACATCGTGTTTATTAAATTCTATTTTCAATCTAAGCTGTCTTTTTACATTCTGCTGTCTGGTTCAGGTGCTCGGATGAGTCGGTGCGACATCCAATCAGAAACCCAGAATGTGGCCCAGATAATAGAGTGCAAAAGTTCACGCAGGACGAAATTCATTATTCTGTAGCCTAAAGACGGCACACTGTCAGCGGACAGTTGGTTCCTCGCTGGACTCCCACCGGACGTTCACTCACCCGTCCTCGTTGCCGATGGCGACAACTTTCCCATCTGGCTTCCAGCTGAGGTCGGTGTGTGGAGACAGCTTGTGCTGTTGGGAAGCAGAGCTCACCTTAACAACCCCGTTTAAATCACCTCTATTTACATGCAGCAGCCGGCAGAAAACAAACCGTCACGTTATCGACTCCATTAAAGCTCCGACACGGACGACCTGAAATATGCCGACTTGTGCTGTTAAGTTTCCAGGGTGTGTTGGTCGGGTTTTACTGAGGGTGACAGCTGGGTTCCACAGATTTAAGAGGGCACAGAATGCAGAAATCGCAGTGCCTGCTATCACGCATCATTTAAACTCTTTGTGTCAGGCTGCTCGACAGTGGTGTGATGGGCGGCAGGGTAGGTTACCTCATTCCTGGTTTATCCTTAAAACTTCATGAAAATTTAAATCAGAAAAAATACTTTTAAACATTTAAAAGCGTATGTAACTAGTGGTGGCTCTGTGCTGTCTGCTCCTGATGGGGAAAAGGAGTGATAAAGGAAGATTTTCAAGCGGGGAGGTTTGGTTTCTTTCTGCGGGCGGCCAGAGAAAATGCCAGGCCTCTGCTCTGTGTGATTTGTGGTAAAAGCTTTAACGTTGGATGTTTCAGGAAATAGCTGGTACCACAAAACTGTATGTAAGTGTGACTGAGCGGCTGTGTATCTTTGGACACTGCAGTGTAGGATTGTGACTTGGTTTTATGCATTTTGACAATACATATCAGCACCTACACAAATGCAATCCCTTTGTGCACAAGTTATTTAGTGTGTAGCCTGTATTGGAAAGTTTAACACATCCTAAATCAGGGATCTCCAACTCCGGTCCTCATGAGCTACTGTCCTGCAGGTTTTAGATGTTTATGTGCTGCAACACACCAGACTCACATTAATGGATCTCCAACAGCTTGTTGTCATGTTCTACACAAGTCTGTTAATGATTGTTAATGATAATTTGAGGCAGGTGTGTTGCAGAACGGAAACGTTCAAAACCTGCAGGACAGTAGCTCACGAGGACTGGAGTTGGAGAACCCTGTCCTAAATGCTTTATCAGGAGACAACTGGACTTTGTTGAAGACGCTTCACCCGAGAGGTTTCCTCGGTTCTAAATGCCTGGTGTGGAGTTTCAGGTGTTTATGACGTGTCAACAGCGCAGGAATCTGGTGAAACTGCCTGAGGAGGGATCTCAAGACTGCACTGTAAGTACCTGATAAGTGGTGTTGTATATTTCCTCATCTGTTCAGAAGACAGATGGTTCAGAGAGGACTGAAGGCAAAACTGGAACGTATCAGGTACTTACACTGCAGTCCTGAGGCTCCTCACCAGGCAGCTTCACCCCCAACACCTTCAGTCATTTGAGGGTGACATTAAATATTTGGACCTCCCCACCAGAACTGGTGAAGCGTCTTGGATGAGAAATCAAACATCTTGAGCGACCAAAAACTAAGTGCAGCTGCCTTTTTGGCGAAGCATTGACCTGGATTACTGGGAAGAAAACTGGATTGATTCTTCAGTGACCAGTCCAGTGGGTACATGCAGGGACATCAGCTTCACTTGTGACACAGATTGCAGGTAAAACAGTCCCGATCCGTCCATCATCATGACATGAAGGTGTGTCCCACCTTGATGTTGTTGGTGTCTCTGATGAGCCGGTCGATGTCCGACGCGTCTCCACTCAGTTTGGACGGATCGTGCTGCAGAATCACTCCTTCGCCGGCGCAGCTGTAAAGGCTGTACGTCGGCTTTCCTCCCGCCGCGCCTGGACGTCACACAAAAACACACATTTTTCTTTCTGCTCCATTTTTTTTTTGGATCAGCTGCTGGATGAGTTTAGTCTTTAACCCTTATTGAAATCCAGCTTTTTACATTTTAGGGAACATGTTTAGCGTTCAACTACATCTTAAGCACTCTTTCTAATGGTACTGACACCCTTCAGCACTCATATTTTAACTAAAGCACTGAATACTTGTAATTTAAATGCTTTCTGGTAGAAAAAAGCCTGATTACAACCAGTTTTTAAAGAGATGCAGGCTTGTCTACGGGGCAAGTTTGCAACCAGATCTCACAAAAATACAAAAAAGAACTTCTTCTTGGTTCAGCTATGACCATGTTGGTCTGTAATACAGCAGGAGACGACAGTATATTGGTCACTTCAAGCAGAAAAACATATAAAAAGTTAATTTATTTAATGTGTGCTCCATCTCAGATGATGTGCTCGACCATTAAAACTTCCATCCATCCATTATCTATACACCGCTTAATCCTCACTATGGTCGCGAGGGGGGACTGGAGTCTATCCCAGCTGACTCAGGGTGAAGGCAGGGGACACCCTGGACAGGTCACCAGTCTATCACAGGGCTACACTTAGAGACAGACAACCAAGCACACTCACATTCACACCTACGGACAATTTAGAATCACCAATTAACCTCAACATGTGGGAGGAAGCCACCTTGCAGCCCACCATTAAAATTTATTTCATCGAAAACTTTGGATATTTAAAAGGAAATCTGTGAAGTTTTAGCAAATGTTTTAGCAAACTTTCTGACACAACAGACTAAAATTTCACAAATATCTTTATGCTAGAAAAGTTTCAGACAAATTATAGGTGGTTGAGCAGAAATTACTTTTAAAAAATTTGGTGATTTGAGACAGAAAAATCATTTTAAAGCCCAACGATAGTGATGCTGACATCGACGGCTTTGATCAGCGAAATAGATTCAACACATGCATTTATAAAAACTTTAGTTGTCGCCTCTGTTCATCTACTGCTCGTCTACTTCTACCTACAGTTATGGAGAGATGAAACCTGTTCACTTTGCTCACTGAGCATGTGGACGACTCTACAGAAGAGGAAGGAGGCAGCAGCTGGTCCCGCTTCACTCTGCACCCTCCCTGTAAGCGATCGCAGCCAATCAGAGCTCCGTGAAGCGAACTGAACCGGCGCCAGGGCTGCAGGTAAACAAATTAGCGGCTCCTTTTGTTCGTTTAGGAGCCATCAGCAGATTGTTGGCACGGCAACAATTACGTTTGCAGCCCCGACGCCGAGTGAGTGATACGCTAATCAAAATGTCGTCTGCCGACAGCTGGTAAAATTAACTTCCCGCGTCTTGATTTCCCCACGAGCGGCTCGAGTGGAAGGAGGTGAGCCGTGAGTGTTTCCTCGGCTCATTCAATTACCGAGTCGATTACAAGGGGGCGTGCGGCGATGTTTGGCGTTTTTTCGCTGAGTCGCCGCTTTTGTCGGCGTCCCACTGCCAGTGTTTTTGCTGGGTCAGAGCGTTCAGCAGTTGCTAAGAGTTCATTAAGAACTTACCAAATGACATCGGGGGGACTGGGGGTCCCCAGGCCAACGTGTACACTGTTTTTCGGTGATAGGAGCTCGATATCTGAGGAGGCCTGTGAGGAGACGAAGCAGAACAAATGCCCAGTCAGGGGACAAGCGACGTGGAGGAAATGGGACTCCGGGGCCCTCGAGGGATTACGAGAAGAACCCACGAGGCTCCCAGCAAAAAACAAGAAACTGACTTTCAGAAAAGTTTCCAAAGTCCAACAGAGATCAAAACAATCATCCTGCTTTTGTGGCTGAGAATCATGTTGGACGTCATTTTTAAAGTGTTTTCTTGTAGAATTTTTGAGAAAACACATCATCACTGAGGTCTAACAGACACAAAGTAGTTTATTATTCATAAAACTGTGATTATATCTCAAAGTACACACACGTTTAAGTTTGTACGTTAGTCATGAGTCAGTTTGTGTCATTCCAGACAACATTGTTGCTCCAGATTTTGTTTAGTTTACTTATTTGTTATAAGAAAAATTAAAATACATGGAAGCAACTTTGCACATGTAATAACAATATATAGACTCCTATGTTCACTAGTTTTTGTCTCCTACCAATGAGTCCACATCACCATTTTGCCAAAATAACAAAAAAAAAAACAAAACACTGGAACCTTTTCAGGTCATATTTGAACAACAACATATTCTACTGATGTTAGAGCCTCAGATGTGGTTGAAATGTCGACCAAAGACTGTATTTTAATAGGAAATATGAGTCCATCCATATGTGTGTGTACACTTATAGGAACTTTTTAAGGACACAATACCACCCTCGTTTGAAAATATTGTATTTTATTCCAACATTCAAGGGCCAGGAATTTTAAAACATGGCCTCTGATGGACACTTTCCATCTCTGGATCTGTTGGAACCAATTGAGTCTGTTTTCTCACCAAATTTCATGGCTGTGGGAGTTTTATTTCTTGAGATATTAAAATGGTTTCCCCACATAAGGTGATTTATTAAAAGGTAACAGTAGACGGTCAACAGTATGTGTGGGAGGAGGGAACAGTAAATAAAGGATCCTACTTGTTTGAGAAGACGTCGTAGATTCCAACTTTACCGTCGTCTGTTCCGAAAGACAAGGATCCTTCTTTTTTCGGGTGCCAGGCCAACTGCAACAAACGGAGAGTTTCTTAGTGCATCTTATCTCAACGGCTGCTTTTGTTTCATCAAAGAATGTGTGACACTAGTAACAGCTCAGTGCTTGATATAATTCAGTCACGATCACAAAACTCTGATGGAAGCTGGAAGATTGAAGTAAAATTTAAAGGATGTAAAAACTGATCACGCACAGCCGGAGTTACAGCAAGTTTATAAACGTCTCCTGGATTTTAAGGCTGCAGGTGGCTAACAGGTGAGTCTGGGGCACGAGAAACCTTTATTAGTCACAAATGCATCAGAGCACCATGAAATCTTTTCTTTTTCTTTTTGCATATCCCAGCTTGTTAGGCTTTGAGCTAATAACTAGAAGGTGCAGTTCTTGCAGAAATTGCCAGTGTGCTTGCAGTTAGCAGAGATTGCACACTTGTGCATGTAAAAGAGTATCCTGGTGTCAAACCTGCAACTTCATGACTAGTGGACACTAAATCTAAACGTCATTAAGTTGTTTCTTTCTCCTCACTGCTCTGAAAATAGATTTCAAGTACTCACACTTGAATCTCAAATGCTACTTAACTGTGACCACCAGCTAGACAGTAGGTCAGGCACCATTTTAGATGGACTGGTTAACCAAAGATCAACATTAATAGCAAACGAGGTAAACATTTCATCACGTGAAGCTTTCAGATGTCGTACCGCCGTGACCTTCGACTTGATGCCCTGCCAGAAGGCCCGGGTGTCGTACTGGTTCTGGGTGGTCAGCGTGTTCCAAACCCGGATCATGTTGTCGCCGACGCCCAGCGCCAGACACCCGGAGCCCACGGGGGAGAAGCTCAGGGCGTAGACGAAGCCGCCGAGGGTGGGCAGAGTCCAGCAGCAGTCCAGAGAGGCCAAGTCCCAGCATTTGATCTGCAGAAAGGTCAAGTCAGGAGATGAGGCGAACAGTCGTCACATGTTGGGAAATATTCACTTTCAGGCCAAAAACAAGAGTGACACTCATGTCTCAGGTTGTGGAGCCCCTTGTTTGAAGATTTTGCACTTTGTTTTTCCATTTTTAAGTTCCAGTAAATAAAAATGTGCCCACTGCTGGAGTATTTAATCATTTATATCTGCTGGAAACTATTCTGTCTGTGTTCTCACCAAATTTCATGGCTGTTGGAGTTCTATTTCTGGAGATATTGAACCCTTAAAATAGCTTCTCAGAATGTTTTTTTTTTTTTTTTTAAGAGGGGGAAAATCAAAAAAATGAAGGTGTGAAAACATGTATTCTCAAAATTCTGCCAAAAATATTTCAAAGAATTAAGTTTTGGGTCCCAAATAACAAAAGTAAACTCTGGTTACTTCCAGTCTTTGTGCTAAGCTGCCGGCTGTAGCTGCAGGTTTCCCAGTTATTACTTAAAGACTGTATTTGGTGAAACATTTACAGCTAATGATTATTTTCAGTCTCGATTAACCAGTCAGTTGTTTTCCTTAAAGAGCGTTTTGTCTGGAAAATGTCAGAGCGTTCGATCAGCGTTTCCCAACATGACAAACGTGTTGCTTTGTCCACAAAGATGTTCAGTTTAGTGTGACAGAGGAGGGAAGAAACCAGAAGATGTTCAAACTCTTTCATCTTTATGTTATTAATTGCTCAAATCAATTATGGTTACATCTCTAATCTACAACAGATAATGTCTAAATATTTCACAAGTGTTTTGCTCTGCAAAGTTTACTGCTCCCAATGAGCTGCTCTGTGAAAGAAAGGTTTAAAAATGTGGATTTAAAAGAGCTGATTCAACCAAAATATTCTGTTTTGCGAAGTAGAGGCTTTCTGTTTAGCCAGCAGGGCTGAAGCTCCAATCAGAGACGCGTGACTCCTGATTCGAATCCCAAAAATCGAACCAGAAAGGACGGATTTAGGACCCACCTCTCTGTCCATGGAGGTGCTGAAGAGCAGCTCTTTGCCTTCCGGCAGCTGCAGTGAGCTCACGTTGAAGACGATCCTGCTGTGGTTCTGACCCTCTGAGGACGTTCCCAACAGAGTCCACCTCTGCTTCCCAGCTTTGGTCAAGTCCCACATCATCAACTCACCGCTGGGGAGAGAGAACGGATCATTTCAATCATTTTATTAACCACAAGCTCCTCAGAACAGCAAAAGAAGAAGCTGAAAACAAACTCTGTGGCCTATAAACGGCCTTTTCACATTTTAACATCTTTGTTTTGTGACGGGGCAGCACCATCGCCTCATAGCAAGAGGGTCGCCAGTTCGCATCCCGATGAAGACACCCGGGATCTTTCTGTGTGGAGTTTGCATGTTCTCCCCGTGCAGCGTGGGTTCTCTCCGGGTTCTCCGGCTTCCTCCCACACAGTCCAAAAACATGTTGAGGTTAATTGGTGATTCTAAATTGTCCGTAGGTGTGAATGTGAGTGTGCTTGGTTGTCTGTCTCTAAGTGTAGCCCTGTGATAGACTGGTGACCTGTCCAGGTGAACCTGCCTTCACCCTGAGTCAGCTGGGATAGACTCCAGCCCCCCGCGACCCTAGTGAGGATTCAGCGATTCTGCTTACTGCAAAATAAAATGCTCTAAAATAGAGTTATTTTGCTCCGTCAGTATTATTTTCAGCAGCTCCAGTTTGCAGCTGCATCACAATATAACAATATAGTGAAAACATCTGCCATAAAAACCCGTATTTGATTAAGAAAATGAATAATAAAAAACAGTTAAAATGCAAACCACAGGCCACATCTACGCCGTTACGTTTCTTTCCAGGACTGTTTGCACTCAACCCGACCTTCCTGACAGATGACCGAGCCCCGCCGTAGTCGTGTTTAATCCGGCTGAGTTTAAGGTTCCGAGCGGTAGAATGTGGGTTCACCTGAAGCAGCTCGACACCAGTTGCGTCGGCCGTCCCTTCGGCCAGTGGACGTGAAGCCAGAGTCTCTCCTTGACGCCGGGGTCGACCGCAGAGCCTCGTTTCTTCAGATAAGGCAGCTTTAACGTCGTAACACCTGCAAGAGGAACCGGAGACGATTAATAAAGATCAGCAAGTTCCTCTCTGAGTGGGATTTTAGCTGTATAATCTAACTTCAATTATTGGCTTGTTCTTTTTTATAAAACTCTTCTTGGGCTGCTTCCTTCATATCTACGGATCTTTATCTGCTCCAAAAAAACTGTTCAGGAAGCTGCTGTCTCCACTCCCAGGACTTGTTCCTGCTTTCTGCTCATCACTAAATGAATGTGAAGCAACTTTACGTGACTTCAGATGTACGTTAGATGTCCTGAATCATCTTTACTGAATCCTTATGTCACATATTTCTGTTAATTATGATTTTATAGAGCGATAACGCTCTTAATTTTGATGTAAAACTCATTTAAACTTGTTATCTTCTGCCACTTCTTGTGGAGAGATTCTAACTTTAAAGAGGCTTTTGCTTGTTAAATACATTTTAAAAAGTTTCCTGCAGATACTGAGGAACAACCTATTATTGTAACTACTGTGCAATGAAAATCAACAAAACAATCTACACTGAGCCTGAAATGTGTTTAGAATTTGTTCATCTGCTGCGGTATTTGATGAATTCTAAACCTCGTCTTCAGTTAATACCTTAAACTGCTTCAATTTTCTGTTATTGTAAGTGACAAATGTAATGTTTAAAGCCTTTATAACTCCTGTAACAACAGGAATCAGGGTGATGAATGACAAGATTCCTTCTGTTTGTCTGTCTGGGCTAATCACCTTTTCCCCTCGCTGTGCTCCAGATCCTCACAGTTTGGTCTTTGCTCCCAGAAGCCAGGTAGCCGCCGCTCTCCTCCGCTGCAGACACCCCGTTGGTAGCTAGAGCACAAAAAATAAATAAATGATGCACAGAGGAACTTCTTGTGCACCAAACTTGTGCTATATTAGTGGGGGGGTTTTCTGTAACTGGCTGCAGGCTGCTACCTTCCCCGTCCTCAGACCGGCTGTACAAAGCGTCCTCGCGTCCCACTGGTGACCAGGCCAGCGAGTGGATCTCGTCGTCGTGTCCGCGGAGACGATGCATCACTTCGCCTTTCTTACTGACGTCGATCAGCACGATCATCCCGTCTTTGTACCTGCGACAGCGACGTCACGCTTTACTGACATCTGTTGTTTGACTGAACTTCACAAACAGCTTTCAACATTTGTGGCACCCTCAGATTTCAGATATGCAAATTTTTTGTAAAATAAAAATGGAAGAAAATGACATTTTACAGTTTTGTGTTTTTTGATAAAAGGCCCTGAAAAGGAGCACAGAGGAACCGAGGTGAGCTTTAGTTTGGTTTTGAGTAGTTAAAACCTCTTCATCTCAACCGTTCTCATTTCTCTACATCACATTCCTTTAATTATTGTACTGAAAGAAGAAAATGGACTCAATTCAAATTCAGTTTGTACCGTAAATGATCAAACTTACCGAGTCGAACATTGGTTATTATGACTAGGTTCTAATAAAATACTGTTAAACTATATTTTGTCCTGATATTCCCTCACATACATGTGATCGTTATTTCCGATCTGCATGTACATTACTTCATAAAAACTCACTGTAGAACTGTGAAATTTGAAAATATCTGAACCAAACCTGAAGCAGTTATTGTTGGTATTTTGTTAGTGTCCTTCAGGTTTCTTTCATTAGAGATTCTGATGTTTTTTCTTTCTTTCAATGTCTTATTAATTGATATATTTCAGGAGCTGCAGCCATTTTAATTTAATGTGTTTTTAAGCAATTTTCCAAAGTTGTTGGAGAGTAAACAGTGTGAACTGATGATCAAAAAGTGAATTACTTTGACAATAAATCACTAATAACACACACAGATGGCTTATGTCACAATTCACAAAGTTCACTTGAATCAGTTCACAAAACTGAAGGCAGCCAACAGATTAATTTGCTTTACAGACGTCAAATATATCAGTTTGGACAGATTTAAAGTAAAATTCTCTCTTGTTTATATAAAATAACACCATCACAGTAGAACCAGCATATCTGAGGGGTGCACGTTCTATTCATTTTAATGATTTTAGTCCTATTTTCTGTCTCTTGAGCACAGACTGGGCTATCTGAACTCAAAGAAACAACCAGGAATCATCACTTCTACAATTAAAATGACATTATCTTGACTCCTACTCAGCCTAAGCCTACGTTTAGTTCAGATTAGAGTTTTTAAACGGCGTGTTTTCGACGTGTGCTCTTCGGTCTTCCTACCCGACTGCCACGGAGCTCCAGGTGTGCGGGGAGCAGCTGAGGCAGAAGATGGTCCTCGGCTCGGGGAAGAAGCTGCTGGTGTCTCCCGTGTTGAACCAGTGACAGACCACGATGCCTTTCTCATCCCCCGACACCACCAGGTTTTTATCCACAGGCGACCAGTGCACTGCCGACACCGGGTTCTGTCAGGAAGAATGATTCAGAGGACGGTTTACGTTGATTCTACCTTCATGAGAAATCCTAAATTCATTCATTGCAGTAGGACATGAACAATTAGAAAGCGAGATTAAATGTGTTTGCTGTATCTAATTGATTTGTGATTCGTTTTTGTTGTGCCGGCAGTCGGATTTTATTTAAAAGGGCTGAATCTTGTCACTGTATTAGTTTATGGCTCTTATTTTTCAGGTTAAACCACAGAAACTTTATTGCTTAAAGGCATCATTTGAAGCAACTAATGGAGAGTAAATAAGCGCTGCCCTCTCTCACCTTGATAACAGTTTTAAAAAACAGCCCTCTAGTGAGACACTGAATCGCTGAGCTGCACAAATCTGTCGTGTTCGTTTTATCCGCCTGCAGCATAAAAACTGTCCTGTCGAGCTCAGATGCTTCACACTCCCTCTCCAGAGTCCCGTCTCATTACAGAGCACAGAAATGTGACAACAAACTGGGCACCGGCACAGCAGACGGCGTCCTGCAGGGGGCGCCGGAGCAATAAAACCGACTCACCTGATGAGACTCGTGTTCTCGGATCAGCGTCCTCTTGTCCGAGTCCCAGAAGCGAACGCTGCCGTCGGTGGAGGAGCTGACACAGATGTGACTCTGAGCTTCATGGTGGCAGAAAGAAAAGCCCGACACCAAGTCTCTGTGGCCCACAAGCTCACCTGAGGAACACAAAGATGCTTTTACAGGTAAAAAAAAAAATAAAAAAAAAATCACAGAATACAGAGCTTCTGATACTGAACCAACATCTCTAAAATGTCTTCTGTGACTAAGAAAGAGATTCTAAGAGTCTGAGAGAACAACATCTCTTGATGTAAATCATGTTATCTGGACAGACTATTAGTAATCAGCAAGAAGGATAATTGAGATTTGCAGCAAAAATCTAATTCTTGATATTAAAATTCTGAATAACACAAAGTCAAACATAAAAAGTGCAGTCATACATTTGTCTCTTTATGTTTAATTCAATTTTATTTGTGTAGTTTACAACACATGTTATCACACAGCGCTTAACAAAGTAAGGGACAGACATATATAGATATAGTTCTATGTGTTTAATTAAATCAGAACCTTTCAACATTTATCCTACAGTGCTGATTGGTTGTTAATTGTCACCTGTAACCAAACAGCAGCTGCATAACAGCCAAAATAGCACCTTTTTAATTTATTTGTTTTATTGCGAATTAGTTAACAAGTTTGTATAGATATAGATCTCAAATCAGACAACCTGGACTCAGTTTTTACAGAAAATCTGCACGACAAACACCAGAACATGTGGTTTGAAACAAGCAGACGAGCAGGGCTAATGAACAGCATCACTGAGTCGCATTAAGGGAACAGTAGCATCCCGTGTTTGTGGAGTCTCAGTGGAACTAAAAGTGAAGATGTGTTAAACTCTAATGCGTTGATTTAGATTAATCTTAATCTATTATAAAGTCCTATAATAATAGCGTTGTACCCCTTTTGATTGATTAATTATTTAGTCTCAATATTGTCTGGAAATAGCCACAAACTACCATCACAGTGTTAAACAACAGAGCTGAACCTGATTTCAACTGAAAATGACACGTTTCAAACAAAGGCTGTAATTTTGGGTATATGAGGCGTTGCTATTAAATAATGAGCCTGATGCTGTAATTACAACTTATTATAAGAGCAGATTGAAGCCGTCAGAGGCTGTTTATGCTGCTAAACTACACGGTTCTGGCTGAATGCTGTGGTTCAACTCACCGGGTTTTGTTATTTAAAAGCTAAATTTTATAACTTTTGCAGCTCGTCTGAACTGCTGTGTCATGTTTTTTCATGATGTAATGCCTCATCACATGCTTTAAATCCACTATAGTGAATATCGAACCGAGGCTTGAGTTATATCACAAATCAAATCGACATATGTCAGAAAAACTTTAATTATTTATGTTCCTAGAATTATTCAACCTCAGTAGTTAAGGTAAAGTCTTCAAATAGAACTGAACGATAAGCAAAGGAGAAATCAGATTGAGATTATTTTTGATAGATATGAACCTCAGTTTCAGTGGGAATTTTTGCTTTTTGTTTTTTTTGTTTGTTTGTTTTGGGGGTTTTTTTTTAACAAAATTATAACTTTTGCTGCCATCTGTACCAAATGCTCCATTTATAACAGCACAGTGTGACACTTTTATTCATTATTATTCAATTTATAGAACAATTGCAGGTCCGGTGTTTGGAAAATGTTACTTTGACATATTGTAATTTCAGTATTATTTTGATTGATAGTTCAGTTTTGTTCAACACACAACCTAAAACTCAGAATTATTACAATGACAATAATTTAAAACAGAGGGAAGCAGCAAATCTTGGTATTTTTGTTTCATATGTGACTCAAAATAATTCTCACATGTCACTACTTTCTGTGACTAACTGGTTAATTACTTATCAATTAATTCCAGCACTGGTTAGTATCTCAGTCAGATTCTCTTACATACACTATATTGCCAAAAGTGTTCACTCACCCATCCAAATAATCAAAATCATGTGTTCCAATCACTTCCATGGCCACATTGTGTATAAAATCAAGCACCGAGACATGCAGACTGTTTCTACACACATTTGTGAAATAATGGGTCGCTCTCAGGAGTTCAGTGAACTCCAGCATGGTACCGTGATAGGATGCCACCTGTGCAACAAGTCCAGTCGTGAAATTTCCTCGCCCCTAAATATTCCACAGTCATCTGTCAGTAGTATTATAACAAAGTGGAAGTGATTGGGAACGACAGCAACTCAGCCACAAAGTGATAGGCCATGTAACCTGACAGAGCGAGGTGGGCGGATGCTGAGGAGCATGGTGCACAGAGGTCGCCAACTTTCTGCAGAGTCAATCGCTGCAGACCTCCAAACTTCATGTGGCCTTCAGATTTGCTCAAGAACAGTGTGTAGAGAGCTTCATGGAATGGGTTTTAATAATGGGTTACAATTATTAAGCCATTAAATCAGCAAGTGCAATGCAAAGTGTCAGATGCAGTGGTGGAAAGCACGCCACAACTGGACTCTAGAGCAGTGGAGGCACGTTCTCCGGAGTGATGAATCATGCTTCTCCATCTGGCAATCTGATGGACGAGTCTGTGTTTGGCGGCTGCCAGGAGAGCGGTACTTGTCTGACTGCATTGTGCCAAGTGTAAAGTTTGGTGGAAGGGGGATTATGGTTGTTTTTCAGGAGCTGGGCTTGGCCCCTTACTTCTAGGAAAAGGAACTCTGAATGCTTCAGCATACCAAGAGATTTTGGACAATTCCATGTTCCCAACTTTATGGGAACAGTTTGGAGATGGCTCCTTCCTCTTCCAGCATGAAGGTGCACCAGTGCACAAAGCAAGGTCCAAAAAGACATGGATGGCAGAGTCTGGTGTGGAAAAACTTGACTGTCCTGCACAGAGTCCTGACCTCAACCCGATAGAACACGTTTGGGATGAATTAGAACGGAGACTGAGAGCCAGGCCTTCTCGTCTAACATCAGTGTGTGACCTCACAAATGCACTTCTGGAAGAATGGTCAAAAATCCCCATAAACACACTCCTACACCTTGTGGACAGCCTTTCCAGAAGAGCTGAAGCTGTTATAGCTGCAAAGGGTGGACCAATGTCATATTAAACCCTATGGATTAAGAATGGGATGTCACTAAAGCTCATATGCGAGGCAAGGCAGGTGAGCGAATACTTTGGGCAAAATAGGGGAAATTTGAAGTATCCCCAGGTGTTGTGATCACCTCACCTGAGCGGACTGGTCTGATTTATTGGTTTCTACCTGCGTGTCAAACCTTTTCTTTTTTAAGGCTACAGAGACTCCAGATGAACCCCGTGTGGACCCTGTGCAGGTGAGACGTCCAGCAGACTCACCTGAGACCCTGCAGCTGGATGCAGACACGTCAATCAGGCTGATGATGTTCTTGGTTCCGACTCCCAGCAGCCCGCCGCGGCTCACATCGCTGCAGCGGGAGCAGTACCAGTTCGGGGAGGCGGGCAGCGACCGGTCCCGCATGGCGCCTCGGAGGGTTTAAAAAAAATATGTACTTTCTCTAATACAGTCTGGAAAAACCAACCTGAAACTTCTCACATGTTACCCGAACTGTCGTAGCTACAACACTGATGGCCGTACAGGTCAGCGTGGTGTCGTAAATCCTGCCGGTATCGACGACGGAAGCCTATGTGTGCCAAACCATGCCGAGTTTGCCATCTTTAAAACTACAACCGTAAACATAGTATCCCAGATTATTCTTGAAAAAAACTTTGTAATGCAATCAAATTTACTAAGCTACCTGCGTATTGAAGAAGACAAATGACAAACTAATGTCTATGCAAGCGCTGTAAACATTTCTGCCGTAAAGCAGATACTGTGGTGTCGTAAAGAATCCAACATGGCGACTGCAATGACAGGACGTGGTGAGAGAAATGCAACAAACCTCATCATAAATGAGACATTTTGTGGCATTTATTAACTGTGTCCGCTGTCTGTATTTTAACGAATTATTTTATTTTTTTATTTCAGGTCTTATTAGGAGTTTATGTGGACTGTTGCAAACAAGGTAAGTGCTTCGATATCGTTAGCATCATAGCTGCACAGCTAACACGAACACTGTGCAGAAGGACAAACCCAACAGAGATCCGCTGCTTATGTTAGCTACATTTAAATCGTGGAACAGCACAGTTATGAGTGTATGGTAATACCTGGTAGCATGCTAGAAATGTTTGCTGACAAGTTATGAATTAGCTTAAAAACGTGATGCTGTTCGTTTAGATTAGTAGGTTCTGTAGACTGGTGTCGCTAGTCACGTTGGTGAGCAGAGACTTTCACCTCTCAAAGGCAAAACTACTGTCAGCGTACAAAAGAAGTGTAGCGACTTCATTAAAAACAAACTAAAGAGCGCTGAGAGGATGACGTTGGGCCGAGCTCTTTGTCCGATCTTCACTAAGATCCAAAATACATTTCAAAAGTTTAATAATGAAAGGTCAACATACACAAAATATAACGAAATGAATCTCATAACGATCAAGCTTGCGGTCAACAAATACGACATCCCATTCACACTCTCCTTCACCAACTGCAGGTACCTAAATAAACTTCACCACCCTATGCCATGTGACCAGCCCCCCAACAAATAATCAGAATTATACAAATAACCAACCATAATAATACCAAACAATACTTAACATTAATATAAATCATGTCAACAGTATTATTTGTAATAAAAAATAATTCTCTTTATAGTTCATCTTGTTCATGGCTCCTACAAGAAGTGTATCAATTCATCATACTGCCACCTCCGTGCTTCACTGTCAGGACTATTCATCCTCTGTGGTTGTCCTGGTCAGGTTCACACCAAACATCTGGACTCCACTTGGGCCCAACAAATGAATCTTGGTCTCATTTGACCAAAGAATGTGCTCCCAACGTTCATCAGGCATCTTTTCAGCCCCAGTAGCAAAGTCTCATCTTGCTGGTTTGTGCCACAGAGTAAACAAGGGTTTCTTTCTTGTCCTCCACCCATAGATGCTGATGTTATGAACCATTTCTGAGCTGTCACAGACAATAACCAAGAAGCAGTTGCCGTCATGTGGGGTTTTTTTTTGCCTCTGGTGTCGTTTTAGGAGCCACTGTAGCTCTGATTAGTGGTTCTCTGCTTGCATCTCTACCTCCTGATTACTGCTGTAACTGTGTTTCCTCTGATTTTGATTTATCTTCCTGCATCTTTTTCCATCTTGTGAAGTCTTCAAATCAAAATTTTTACTTTTTCTGGCAATTCTTTTCAATGTGGAGCCATGATGCAGGTGTGCAGATAAACAGCCCATCGGTCCAAAACTTCTGCTGTTCACAGCTTATTTCAGAACTCTTGTCAGTTTAGGTTGATCACAGGTTTACTAACTTGTATGTCAGCGATCAGGGGTGTGTTCGCTTTTGTTGCGTTGGGTTTCTACTTCCTGACCTGTATTTTTTGTATACAGTGACACATCTTTCATCGTTTACCTCTCCTCTGCATCGTTGCAGGTTACAGGTTCTGGGCACTGGCCCTCTGCAGCTCTCATGTCTCCACACCAGCAGTTCACTAGAATCAAAGAGGTGGGAGAGGAAGAACCTGAAAGTTTATCCGCCTCAGCTGCCAGATGAACCTCCCAGACCAGCAGTGAGTCTTTCTACCTGTTTATAATAAGACTCTCAGATTTAGAGGATGTTCTGTTCAGGTGTTCTCCAGGGTGCTGGTAAAAGGACAGTTATGCACTTATTGTTACTCATTATACTGTTGGAGTAAACTGGTTGTTTGTTTCTTTATTTACACGTATTCACTTTGGGGTTTCCTTCCACAGGAGGTCCACCACAGCAGGAGGCAGATCAAATACAGCAAAGATAAGATGTGGTACCTGGCTAAAATGGTAAGACCTCCAGCATCACAGCTAGCAGTCTGTCACATCTGGCACCTCTCATCTCTGAATTACTTGAAGCTGACACTCGTTTCAAACAGCTGCTGGTGAATGTGCATGTTGATATTTCTAAACTAAGGTTGAACAGATAGAAATGTAAAGGCCTGAAGGAAATCAGCAGTTCTGATGACTCTACCTTGATTGGGTGTTTCTGTTTTCTGCTGTTCTCTTGAGTACAGTTGGGTCACTTTTTTTTTATTTTTTATTTAAGTCTAAATTTAAGTTGAACGTGTTGCCTTTGTGGTGGATTATATGTGACCACTGCAAGTGTTGAAATTCTAAATTAGCACAGACTGTTAAAATGCATATTTTTAAAACATTGTGACATAAATAATATAAATTATCATTAAATAACTACACAAATTAATGTCAGAATTGTCTTCAACCTATACATGAAATTGAATCTGAATTGAATATTTTCTAATATTGAAATAACAGAAACTGCATCTATTTTGAATGTCGTGTGTCGCATGCAGCTGTTTCCTCTTGTTTTGTTCAGACTCACTGTGTTCAGGGTTGTTCCAGTGTGCTGCTGGCGTTGAAAAGCTTCCTCCTCTGGCTGAGCGACTCCCTGCTGTCCCAACAGCTGTGCACAAACTTTTATTTCTTGCTTCGTCTAACCGTTTTCCCTCCTTTACAGATCGAAGGGTTGAGCATCGATGAGGCCGTGGCACAGCTGGAGTTCAACGACAAGAAAGGAGCAAAAATCATGAAAGAGGTTTGTAGCTGCATGTTCACGCCTCTCACAGCTGCAGTAGTCAGTTATGACTTCACCTGCGATTCATAAAGTCCTCCAACTATCCCACAGCACCACCACGGCGTACTCCTGCTGCTGACTTAGCTGTTTTTTTAAACCATTTCACCTGCTCTGGGTGAAAAGACCTATGACTGGTTGAAGTCTCTCGTTCAGGTTCAGTCGGTGTCAATTCAGACAGAATTCAGGAAATAAGCAGCTGCACCGTCTCAGACTTTGTTCGTAATTTAATTGATTTAATTTAATTGGGCTCAAAACTAAGTTCTGTAAAATGTTTTGGTAGAATGTAGAGAATTTCTGGTTGCCAGATGTGGAGTTTTTGTATTCTTTCCTTCAAAAATATCTTATTATTTAAAGGGTCCAATACCTTTAGAGATGTAATTCCCACAGCAATGACATTTCATTATATATGGACTTCTATGCAAACCAGTTTTTGTTTTCCCACATGAGTTCACATCACTGTTTTGTCAAAATAGCAACAAGCTGGAAACTCTGTCTTAGACTTCAAATTCTACAGAAGTTAGAGGTCTTTAAAGTTGGTGAAATGTCGACCGAAGACTGCAATTTTCTCAGAAAATCTGGATACAGCCATGTATCTACACTAAACAGAACTTTCTGAGACCCTAATAAAACCCTTTTTTTGTGTGTTTGCACTTTTTTTAAGGGCCAGTTTTAAAAACCTGTCCTCTGCATGAGCCATTTAAAGATCTAGATCTACTGCAGACAATATTCTCTGAAGTTCTCACCAAGTTTCATGGCTCTAGGAGTTATATTTTAAAAATTAAATTCTCAAAATTCAGCCAAAATAATGCAAAAAAAAAAAAAAAAATACCGACCGCTTTAACTGTCAGCAGCATATGAGTTTCTGATAAAAATGAAGTGCTAGAGTCACAATGCAATATTCTTTACATTCCTGTGTGATTAAAACATTCCCATTTTCACTGCTCCTGTGTGTGCAGTGGAAGCAAAAGTTATATCTGTGTTTGTTTCAGGTCCTTCTTGAGGCTCAAGAGATGGCGGTCAGGAATCACAACGTCGAGTACAAATCCAACCTGTATGTAGGTGAGTGTCTGCAGCCCTGAAGGTTTACACTGCTGCCCATTAAGATGGTTCAATGTCAACAATGAAACCACTAATAAAGTCAACTCTGTGTGCCAAAGTTACATATTTAAATTAATCTGTTCCTACTTTAAAGTAGTTCACATATATCTAACGTGGGTCTTGCTCGCTGCAACTCAAGCACACAAGTCGGTTACAACTCTGCTGAAAAGCTGTAAAACCACATAGTGGGAAGTTGTAAAATTTGATTAGTTATCTAAGTTTGTTACACGAGAAACCCTCACGGTCTGACACTGTGTTTTAGTCAATACACTGCAGCAGCCATGATGACTTTTTTCACTCGTGATGCATCCTCGGCACATAAAAGAACATTATAACATAGATAATAGAAATGGATTTTGACTGGAGGGGGGTCTCTAAGTATTAACACACTGCCTCGGCGTAAAGCAGCTGGCATGAAAAAATCAGAAAAGGTTGAAAAACACAACCTTTTCTGTGGAGTTAATAAATGTCCCAAATAAACCAAGTGACTGGCTTGTAAGTGAAAAGCTTCTGCTTCCCAAACCTGCTCTGGAGTAATGTGATGGCCATTAGGAGATGTCAGCCATTGTGCTAAAAGCAAGAAAATGAATTTCCAAGTGTGAAAAATGACCCGCACTGAGAGTCGGTAATAAATTGTCTTTTTTTTTTTTCTTTTTTTAAAGCAGCAGTTTTCTGTTGGGTCAGACGCTGTGCAGTAATTCACGTAGAGTTGCGACCGTTATTACAGATAAACTGCAGCTCCATCGATGTTATTTTGACCTGTTTTCATTCGGGAGCACCTCTGCGAATTAAACCAGTTATTCTGTGCCTTGTCTCCCCTTCGCCGTTGATCCTTCTTTTCGTGACACGCCGTCCTCTCCCGTTCCACTCCTGCAGCCCAGTCAAACACCGGCAAAGGAAAGTACCTGAAGCGGATCCGGTACCACGGCCGGGGCAGGTTCGGCATCATGGACAAAGTCTACTGTCATTATTTTGTCAAGCTGGTGGAGGGTTCGCCGCCCAAGAAGGAGACGAAGACGGGCTTCGACCAGGCCAAAGAGTACGTCCAGAACCTGAAGGACCGAACCATCATCCACAGTCTGTAGACTCCTGTGTTCCCAAGATTTAATGTGTGTTTCATGCGATACTTGTAAATAAAAACGTGAATGAATGAGAGTTTCTTTTATGTCTTTGTCTCCTTTTTGTAAAATAAAACTGACTGTGGTGAGTTACACAGCAGGAAATAAAGAGATGAGGTTTATGAAATACAAGAACATTCTCATAAGATCACTTATTCTTCTCTCAAAGAAAGAATTGTCTCATTTTATGGTGTATTTCTACTCCTGGTGCAACACCTCATTTTCATCAAGTGTTTGACAAACAGATGTTGGTAAAACGCTTGTAAGTAGATTGGTGCTTGAGGGTTTAAGTCTTTTAGAATTTTCTATATTTCTGCAGAAAATGTGACAAATTTTCACAAAAGTAAGTAACGAGAACCCAAATAAACAAAGTCATCTGCTGATTAATGCTGCTGCTATTAAAGCTACTAAACTTTAATTTGTCTTTATTGAAGTTTTGACAAATGCAGCCTTCGGATATCTCAACAGTGCGGTTTTGCAAATAAACTGATTTGAAGAAAATCATTCACAATCAACATAGAAACATGTTTATTTGCTTCCTTTCATACGTAAATACAAACCTCTCAGCTTCTAACCACCAGCACAGTCAGAACTAGCCTGTTACTGTCCATGAATTTCTGTCAGATGATTAAAGTGACTCAGTGGACAGTGGTGCTAGAAAGTCTGTGAACCCTTTAGAATTTTCTTTGTTTTAACAGAAAAAAATGTGACCTAAAGCACCTCGGTCCTTCACTTATTGATGCGTATATGCAACGGGGCCCATTCACTTCATTTTCTTCTATTCATCAGCCTTTAAATGTTCTGAGTGCTCAAGTCCAGCAGCTGAGTAGATGCTGTTTAAACGATGAAAGAAAGGCGAATGTGAAAGAAAAGCTAATAAATAGGCTCCCGTGGCTAATTTCGCTGTAATTGCCGTCTTAATTATAGACCATATGCGTTTTTTTTTTTTAAAGTCAAGTGGTATTTACATTCACAAAGCACAGTATTTAAGATGTCTAGTGGTTATATTTTCCATTTAACTGAAAGTTAACAGGAACATCAGCCAGAATGAGCTCAGCTGCACTGATCAGCATTAGGGTATCATTTCGTGTGAGTTTAATTCTTGTCCACCACAAAACTCCTGTTTTTGCTGTCGAGAATAAATAAAATACCGACTCTAAGAGCTTCAGAAAGAATCTGGGGTTCTTGTTTTGGTTTTTGAAGACATTTCACCTTCATCCATGAGGCTTCTAAACAGAGACGTGCATCGAGGACACCACTTATCAAGTACTTACAATGCAGTATTGAGATCTATCTGCAATGGTTTTCACTACTATTAATGTCTTGATTTGGCAATTTCACAACCGTTTACACCTCCAGGTACGTGAGTCTTTTAATCATGATTTGGAGGTGAGAATAAACACCTGAGACTCTAAACTCTAAGAACCTCTTTGATGAGGGTAGAACGTCTTCAAGAACCAAAAACAACGTTGTTATTTTGGTATTTTATGTACAGTAGAAGCAGACATGGAGCGTGAAGCTTTCTCTCCCACTTTACTGAAGCTCTTTGGATTGCAATGACCTGGATAACCGAGAACCTACAACATGCCGATACGAGTGAATACAGAGGGAACTTCTACTGCTGGTAGCGGATGGACACCAGAGAAAACAGAACTTAATGCTACAACATGAAAGTGATTGCAGACAGAATCAATGCCGGCTTTATTTTTCTCATATGTACGACGGCTAATGTGACACAAACTATGCAATTGTGAGTTATACAGCTCTCTCGACGTTACACATTGCCGGTCGGTGTTGTTTTCTGCTCCTCGGCCAGTTTACGAGGTCTCGCCGACCCCTAAAAGTTTATATTTTCGTTTTATTTTTCACTGAAATCCAGAATTTCTCTCGTTGCGGTTTGATAAATGGTGTCTGGCACAAACCGCAGTAAAATCTGCCATTAAGATTGCAATTTTCCACTGGTTTGCCGGCGTCTCTGCGGCAAACAGCAAACCGATGAAACAGCAAAGAGGCGGCAGGTGACGCATCCCGTCACACCTCACACGAATCTCATTGTCTTTTGTGAGCGTCCGTCGTACCGTCAGAGCTCCGTCGTGATGGTTTACGGTGACGGCACAACTCGTCGTCGCCTGACATCTGTTCTTCAAACTTCAAAAAACCGAAGAATATTGCATTTTAAAATGAGATTACACCGACGGCGGCGGCCTCCTTTCAAATGATTCGAACACAAGTTTGTTAATATCAAAATAAACTCATCATCTCTCGAGTGTTTGTTCGTTTAATTTGCTGCTTTTTTTTTCTTTGCTTTCTTATCTAAAACTCAGACGGAATGCAATTATGTTTGCTTAATGCGACGCCTTTCATGTCTTCGTCTGTTCTCTCGCTTGGTCTGGCGCTCGTCATTACTGTCCGTTATTCTCCTAATAAATTGAATCTGCATCCCGAGGAGAACAAACGCAGGAGAAGACATTAAAAAAAAGAGAGTCCTCGTTGGGAATTAGCGTTTTCTTAAAGGTCGCGGCGTTTCGGTGTCATCGAGGCGTCAACGCGTCACTCTCCGCTGTTGGTAATTGGCCTTTAGTTTCCTGTTCCTGATGCGAGCAGTCTGGTTCGTGTGTCTGCCCGTCACCGCATCCCTCCAAAGCCCTTGTCAGCCCTGAGCAGCTTCGAGTGCATTTTCAAATAAAATGCCATCTGCTGGCCCCAATTTCGGCAGACAAGTGCCCTCAATCTCAGGTTGGAGGCCGCCTCGGTCCCACAGCACCAAACAGCACCGGCTTCTGAAAAGAGCAAAAGGCTTCATCTTCCTCTTCCTCCTTCTCTCTCTCTGCTCGACTTCACCACCTGACTGGCCCTTTCTCAGTCTGAACGCAAACACAAGCTCACAGAAAATATATCGAGGAGGATATTAATCATGTACAGTCGAAGCACAGCAGCCCATACCTACCAATAAAACCACGATGGAGTCCTGAGACTGATGCAAATGTGATGATAAAAATATCTGATAACTGGACATCAGACAATCCCTTAAACTGGGCTATTAATGTTATGAACCCCAAAACCAACAATCAGGTTGGAAAAAACAATAAATTACCAAAACTATATCATTAATCAGTGGCAGAATTGGATTTTCAACTTTGCCACAGTTCTTGAACCTGTAACTTATGAAAAACGAACCAAATCTGAGCCTAAAATCACGATATTTAATCGCATTTCTTTGTCCCGCATTCTGGAAACAAGAAAAATCTGCACTTTTTAGCACAACGAAGGAGCCACGAATGACTGAGCTGCAACCAACGTGACAGAAATTCTGTTGTTATTCGGTTGAACTGCAGGCAGTGTTTGCACAGAGCAGAGAGGAGGCAAGTGTTTGTTCCAATTAGAGAGACTGAGAGGAAAATATAACGTCCTTCATCAATAAAATAAATGCAGCATAGCTCAAAAACAGCAAACAGAGGAGCGAGTTGTTGGGAGATACATTCAGCACGGTGAAACATGTCAAGATGTGTCAAAGACATCCAGTTTGCAGAAACTGTAAAAATGCAAATAGTGAAATATCTGTAGTTTGTAGAGGCACCATTTTTGATAACAGTTGGAAAAATATGTTCAATTTTTGTAGAACAAATAAAGAAATGAACCTTTAGTTTTTCATCTTTTTCATGATTTATGGTGTTACAACTGTGCCATGCTGCGAGGAAGACTTGTTGGTGGTTGCTCTGTTTGAGGTGCAGGTCTTTATGCTGCAGAGAAAAATGAGCCTAAAAGCAGGAAAAATGAGACGGACACTGTTTGGAGTTCAAAGAGTTTATGAACCGTGACCGAGACCTGTACCGAGCTGCAGCTTTTAGAGTCGAAAAATAAACCTGTCATTGTTCTCTGGTGGACAAACTGTGCAATAAAAATGCTGTTTCTGAAATATATTGAACATTTTCAACTGTGAGGGCTGCAAGGTGGCGCAGTTGGTAGCACTGTTGCCTCGCAGCAAGAAGGTTGCCGGTTTGCGTCCCGGTGGGGGCACCGGAATCTTTCTGCGTGGAGTTTGCATGTTCTCCCTGTGCAGTGTGGGTTCTCTCCGGGTTCTCCGGCTTCCTCCCACAGTGTCCAAACATGTTTTTTTGTTGATTGGTGATTCTAAATTGTCCGTAGGTGTGAATGTGAGTGTGCTTGGTTGTCTGTCTCTAAGTGTGGCCCTGTGATAGACTGGTGACCTGTCCAGGGTGTCCCCTGCCTTCGCCCTGAGTCGGCTGGGATAGACTCCAGCCCCCCATGACCCTAGTGAGGATTAAGCGGTGTATAGATAATGGATGGATGGATGGATTTTCAACTGTTTAAACATTTCAATGTTCCAGCTCTTGTATACAGGCCTACCACAGAAACCTTTCCAGCATCAGCACCTCTGATTTTACTTCCAAGGGACACAATAATCCATTTGACTTTGGGAAGCCAGTGAGGGATCATAGATCAGCCACATTATCATCACTTCAGCTGGAGGTGAAACCGTCTGGAGAAGCAGGCTCAGACTGACTTTCAGGAGTTGAGAGCTCACTTTTGCGGATCATGCTGTTTGCAGAATCCATCTTCAGAACTAAAGAAAAGCTGTGAAGAGTTTAAAAGTCTTCTGAGGATGAACTGAGTGTTGGCAAAGTTGGATGACTAACCAGCCAAACAAATCCTTGAAGGCAACTCCGATTAAGCGTCTCTTTAATCAGTGAGTAAAAGATGACGTCGTTTCCAAAAGGCGCAAACTTAAAGATGACACATTCCTTTAATATTTTAAGCGAGATTACTTTTTACTTCCATCTTTTAAAGTTTCAAAATAACAAACATGGAAAGCAGCCTGAAGCAACTGTTTGGACGCCTCCTTCAGCACAGCTTGTAAACACTTTCTGTAGCAGCTAAGAGCCTTTCGCTTCTTGTTTGGAGGATTTTCTGCCCTTTTTCTTCATGCAAAAGGTTCCTAGTTCTGTGAGATCCTCGGGCCGCCTTGCATCTGCTGCTCTTTGAAGTCTGTCCACAGATTTTTGATGGTGTTTAGGTCCGGGGCACTGCGAGGGCAAAACCTCCAGCTTGAGGTAGGAGTGATGTTTGCTTCCAGAATTTGCTGGGATTTAATTGAATCCATTCTTCGCTCTGCCAGTGAAATGTTCCCCGTGCCACCGGCTGCAACACGAACCCGTGGCGTGATCAATCCACAGCCACAGAGGTGTTCTTTTCATGAAATTCTGGATGCTTTTTCCTCCAAAACACACCTTAAATCAGGGACAAAACTTCTATTCTAACTTCCTCGGTCTACGGGACTGGTCTCCAGAACGCCTCGGGCTTGTTTAGAGGTTTGTTTGCAAACGTCTGAAGCTGAATTTTGTGGTGAGGAAGCAGGAAAAGACTCATTTGGTCACATTTAGAACAACATCATCGAGCCGATAAGTCCTCCTGAAGGTCTCCTGCAGTCAAGCATCGGTTAAGATTTGCCTTTCTAGCAACAAAACGGTTCTCTCAGAAAGTTTAGGTGTTCCAGTTCTCAGCTTGACCTCCATTGTTCCTGTTTGTCCTGCTGATTGGGTCTCTGGAGGTCTCTTCTTATGACCAGGGAGTCTTTGTCTCGACTGCTGCAAATAAAATATAACAGAATGACAAACCGTTACTAAAAACCACAAAACAGTCCATGTACAGTAAAAATATTTGATAAAGACTAAACTCACTCACAGGGGATCCAATCAATCTTTGGATTTTCATGTATATGAAGACGTTTAGTTGTAAGTTATTCAGGTCAATCTTCATAATTAATAACACTACGCGGTGTTAGCATTATTATTCATATAAGTTAAGTTCTGTAGTTTATGATAGAGTCTCAGCTATATTGTTGGGTTTATCTCCATAATTATCCAGTGAGATCTCGGCTTGATTATGTATTATAAGTGGATAAAGTAGTATTTCACTCAGTTTTGTAGTTTTTATTTCTAATATGTAAATGACTTAGGTTAAAAACACCGTAAATAACATTACAGGGTCTTAACCCCAATATTTACACCAATCATCATCTTTTTTTACTGGAAGTTGTTTTGAGTCTTGAACGTCTTGTTCAAAAAACAAAAAACTTGAGTTAACTGTTTTCATTATGTTACTGTGAAGCACTTTGTCAGAAGAGGCCACACAAACAGTCATTATAATTATTGTCATTCGTGTTGCAGGATCCAGCAGCTGTCTGGAATGATTGGAAAAATACACCCAACATCGTCAGTGTAAATTTAAAGTCCAGAATCAGTAATTAAGAAGTTTAAACCTTGTACATAGTCACGATGACGTGGTTATCATGAGCAGTGTCTGGATGATGCTATTAAAACAAGATGTGTGCTGGTGCAAGTCGTCAAAACATGTGAAATGTGTTGCGATTAGTGTAATAAGTGCAATTATTCTGTCCAGTTAAGTGACTTTTAATTCATGTAAAATAAAAAATGGTAAAGTATTTTCCATTTTTTCCCCCAAAGTAACGCCAGAAGTTGATCATTCATACAAGTAAATGTGACTCTTTGCCCACAATATGTTTGTTTGGACTAATAGCTGCTCCTTGTTGTTACTACAGACCATCTAGTCTCTGCTTAACATTTGTCATTGATCGCAGCCAAGCCAAGGTCACATTTTATAGGTCAATGGCATTATAACAGTATTTATATTCGCATTTGTTCATATTAGCCAACTAGCTGTGCAAAACGACCTGTAGAGAGTGAGCGACAGGCATGACCTGGAAAGATGGTGTACAAATGCAAGAAATAGAAATAATGTTAGTGTATTGTTACTGTCCAGGGCTGGAGGGATGTGTTGATTAGTGTTTCTGGAATCTGATCAACGAAGCTCATGAGGGGATTTTAAGTTGGGATTGTTCGGCAAACTACTTTCTCCAGAGGTTCGTAGTTCAACTTATATCAAACATGTGACTCACTCATTCACCGATGAGCACACTCTGGTTAATTGAGCTCACCACACAGCGAGGACACATTTCTGCATACCACATGCATACATGCAGGAGTAACACAGAATCCACACATCTTTTGTCCAAAGCAGCTGCTGTGGTGAAACATTTATTTTCCTTCCGCTGCGGTTTTTTCACAAGTCGCATAAATAAATGATCAAAAACGAGACACCACCGCGCTCCGAGCCGGCTCCGCTGCCCCGCCGTCCCCCCGGCAGGGAGGCTGCGGTCGAGTTCAGGGGTTTACATCCGGTGAATTATGCATCGTCTCTTTCCAAGCATGAGCTCATCGTGGAGCAGGACGAGGAAGCGTGCTGTCAGCGCCGGGCCTTAAACTGGAGGAAAGATTCAAACAGTCTGGAGTTTGTTATTCATGGCGGGCGAAAATGTGCATCGAATACACAATCCAGGCCACCTGAACCACACACACAGACACCTGGACGAGAGAAACAGATGCCATGATGCTTCCGTCCTTTCATTCACTTTTAATGCTACTTGTCCGTCAGCCCAGCGGACGCTCGGATTGAGAAACAAATAGGAATCAGAAGCCAGTTGTGTGGGGAGAGCCTGAGGGTGTTATTCGTTTCCTTTTAACTTTTCCATTTTATGTTTTTTTCTTTTTTCCCTCCCTCCCTCCGTCTCTCGGTGTCTCTGCGGCGGCCGTGTGCAGAGAAACGACAAAATGTTAGCTCCCAAATGAAATCTGCGCCGCCGAGCTGCCCGCTGGCCGACGCTTCGCCCTTGAGAAACAAATCCAGACACAAAACACTTTGTTAGTTCTCTGGACGGTCTCCAACGAGAGGACGCATCTGCTTTTAACGGAAGAGAAAGGAAGGACTTAAATGCTTTTCTGTCCTGTTGTTGCAGCTTTCTCAGACACATTCCTGGGTCAAGTGTAGGATAGAACTCCACTTCTGCTTTACTCTCACCTGCAGACACAGTGTCCACGTCTCAGGTTTAACCCTGATGTGAATCACATTATAATGTCTGTGGAGAACCAAACCAACCTGCTTATTCCTATATAAATCCTATACAAATCAACTGTAGGGTCACAGATTAAGCAGAAACATGCCAGTTACTGAGGCACACGGTGAGCACAAGAGGTTTCTTCAGAGTTTAATGCAAAAAAAAATAAATAAATGTTGCAGCTCAATAGTAAAAAAAATAAAATAAAAATAGATAGATAGAATAGAATAGATATAAAAAAATGCAAAAATTTGCATCTTTTTGAGTTGTGACAATTTCTAATGACATTATGTTCAACCAAGAAGCTATATTGAGTTAGAGGAATTAGCTTTTCCTCTACAATCAAAGGTATTTTTTTAATATTTTATTGATCAGTGACATAAACTCAAGTTAATTACTTAAAAAATGTGTTATCCAAAATCATTTTTTTAAGTGTTATATACTTAATTGCCATAATTATGAACATGTTCTTAAGTTAGCGAACTGTAAAAGGTGAAGTTGCTGCAACTAGATTTTCTGCAGTAGTTTATTATGTATGTATTTTGAGCTTTTTCCACCTTTGTTCATTTGTTTCCACCAACAAACACATTCCACTATGTGCAATAACCATTACAACCTCATCCTTGTATATATAGTCTTCTTTAAAAAAAAAAAAAAAAAATCTTCTGTATATAATGTTTTTTTTCCTCCTGCAATCTTTGCACTGTGTTTTTCTGTTTCTGTCCTACAATTTGCACTGGGTGTTCCCAATAATTCTTGCACTGACTGTACACTTTTTTTGGAGCTGTTGTAACAGTGAACTTTTCCCACTATGGGATCAATAAAGTTATCTTTATCTTTATATAGTAGCTTTTAATTTATTGATTGATCAATTAAACCTTTGGTTCACTTTTTTTTTTTTTCCTTTTCCCAAACCGCAGTTGCATTTTTAAACATCCATCCATCCATTATCTATACACCGCTTAATCCTCACTAGGGTCATGGGGGGCCGGAGCCTATCCCAGCTGACTTAGGGTGAAGGCAGGGGACACCCTGGACAGGTCACCAGTCTATCACAGGGCTACACTTAGAGACAGACAACCAAGCACACTCACATTCACACCTACGGACAATTTAGAATCACCAATTAACCTCAACATGTTTTTGGACTGTGTGGGAGGAAGCCGGAGAACCCGGAGAGAACCCACGCTGCACAGGGAGAACATGCAAACTCCACGCAGAAAGATTCCGGTGCCCCCACCGGGACGCGAACCCGCGACCTTCTTGCTGCGAGGCAACAGTGCGACCAACCTTGCAGCCCACATCAAGATTTTTTATTTTTTATTTTTTTTTAAATGTTTCTGCTGCAAGTCAACAATTATAAGTAGGATTACACAGTAAGGAAAGGAAATATCAGTCAGTCTTCTGAAAAAAACATTACATTACATTTTGGTAAAGCAAATACTTAAGATTGAAAATATACGGTGTGCGTTTTTAAAAATTATGTTTTAGGAAACAATTTGAGAACAATCTAATGATTTAGGTACATTTTACCTAAAAACAACATTAATGTTATGTATGCAGTGTGTGCAGTTGCATGTTACCAGCTGAAGTGTTTCACTCAAGTTGAATCAACTGTTGTCTTTTTTCAGTGTAGCTGCTTTAAACAACCACAGAGTAAATTCAGGAGCAGAAACAGAGTTTATTGATCACTTGTGCAGAAAAAGCAACCAAAGTAAAAGCACTTATGGGTTAGAAGCAGGTGGTAAGAGACATTTGTTATTTGGTATTTTTAATCATGACGACGTTGGTGTTGAAGCCACTTTTGACTTTTCATGTTTCTTTACAGCCTTCCGGCTCCAAGTGCTCAGACTGAGGATGCTTGTAAAAATAGCACCCGTTATTAGAATTGGAAAGCTTTAATGGTAATAATTAGAGATCATTTTCTCATTATCAGTCATTTCCTTGCTGGCTTTCATCCCCCAGTGTGCAGTAACTGCCTGCTGATGTGCGTCCTGCTCTTGCACTGGGTGTCACTGTTGCATCGCGCCTGAATCGTGCACGTCGGAGCTTTCAGCAGCTCAGAGTCACGCTTCACGTGTTGCAGAGGACGGCTTCCCTTAACATGTCTCCTCTGACGCGAAGCCAGAGACCCAGAGACACAGAAACCAATCTGACACAATCCTGCTGGGTGTGTGCGCCGCATGTCTTTCAATTCATCAAGATGAATTTCAATATTTCAATTCGTCACGCATGCTGCAGCTCTGAGCACGGAGCGGCGTGGTGCAGCACAATGAGCGGCAGGCTGGAGAAAAAAGTACTATTAAAGACTGTTACAGTAAAATTGACTTTGGGCGATTCTGCTGCTTGTGTGTCTACATTCCAATATTTCATTACAGCTGCACAATAGTTAATCAAATGTCCAGGCACACGGGCCTGAATGACAAGCGCCGCTGCATTCTGCACCGACGCCAGCAGCAGCCCACAGTGGTTCCCCTCCACACAAATCCGCCTAAAGCTAAATCAAAGCAAAGTGCATTTGCAGAGTGAGAAAGGCACAAAGCCAGAAAATACTACTAGTAATAAGATGAAAAACAAGTTTAAAGCGGTTGTTCCACCTCACCTCCACCACTATTGTTGCCCAAATCTGAATTTTCTGCTGAAAGCTTTGACTTAAGAAACCTTCGGGGCTCTGCAGCTCTTGTTCGTCTGCTGGACCGTCTATGGAGCCGCTAAACATGTTTTTCATCTAAAAGCAACACATGTACATGTGCAAATGAACACAAGTTTTAGGTAGCACTCAATGCACAAAAGCTGGAGAAAAAAATGTCGGTTCTTGAGCATTCTTTCATCAAACTTTGGGCAAAACGTTGCATTGTTGTAAAAACGATGATCACCGCCATCAGACAGTTGGATGAAGCTGGCTGTCGTCCACATGTTGTAACATTTTGTGCCAGATGTTTCCATTATCAATGGTATATTTGAAAACTGTTGATTGTGTTCTTTTAGGATTGTTATTTTTTCAGCATGGAAATGTGTTGGAGTGAGTTAGCTCTTGTTTAACAGCTGTCCTTTTTTTTTTTACATAAGATTTTAGGATATTTTGAGTAAACTGATGTGAACAAACAAACAAAACAGCGCAATATGGCAAATAAAGCGTCCTACAGTTCACGTATTTAACTCTGCCAAAGGTTCAACAATGCCCAACAACGCTGTTTCAGACCATCCATCCATCATCTATACACCGCTTAATCCTCACTAGGGTCGCGGGGGGCTGGAGTCTATCCCAGCCGCCTTAGGGTGAAGGCAGGTTCACCTGGACAGGTCACCAGTCTATCACAGGGCTACACTTAGAGACAGACAACCAAGCACACTCACATTCACACCTACGGACAATTTAGAATCACCAATTAACCTCAGCATGTTTTTGGACTGTGTGGGAGGAAGCTGGAGAACCCAGAGAGAACCCACGCTGCACGGGGAGAACATGTAAACTCCTGTTTCAGACCAGCTAAAAACTGGACCAAAGGGGGAGCCACATGCATCATGAAATGGTGGTCAGATATGAAAACCAAACCCCAACGGGTGGGACCAGTGTGGGTTGGACATCAAGAGCCTGTTTCACATGGGGTCAGTCCACTGAGGGCTTATATCATTGGTGCCAGCACAGGGCCCGCTTTGGCATCTTATTTAAGAAGCACCACTGACCAGTAACAGGCCGGGAGAATCCCAATAAGTTGCAAAGTCCATTTTAAGAATCAGAAATTCAATACCAAAGAACGAAGTACAGTTCGATATAAAAAGTCTCAACGGATCATAATCATAACAGAGGAATGAATCATGTTATTCTGCTGGTTTCAGATGCATCGTCAAATATTGTAGTGATTTTTGTTATTGTATGAATATAGCGTAAATTAGCCCACATTGCTGCTGTCTCATGACCAGAAAACCACATCATCAGCATCAGCCACAACCAGCTGCGTCTACTGAGCATGCTCCATTTTTTTCCCCACCGGATTTGATTTGTTTTTTGTTTTTTTAAATGAAAGTCCAGGTCAGAATTTGGAAAGAGTATTTACTTGAGGTCTGGGTAACAACCGCACCTCAAACTATAACTATCACTCACAAAAAAAAGAAACCCAATAAAATCCCCAGCGTGAGTCATGAGCTGTTCACGTCTGCTGCCAACCTTTTGCTGCTCACCGTGAAAGTGTCACCACGGCAACAAGCAATTAGCCGACACACAAAAATTCCACGAGTGTCGCTTAATTTCTGCAACGCTTTGTTTTTCATTTAATCTATTAAAGTCTTGTCTGTCAACAGGGAGAGGAGCAGCACACTGTAAACACTCCTGAATGAACTGGTTGACATACAGTATCATACGAATTTACTCACTCCATCACCAACCAGCTTAAGATAGACAATTCTCACCAATCTAATCTCTTTTCTCACATTTCCTCTAACTTTCTCCGTCAAATAAAGTCAGAAAATTAAAAATAAAATCAAATGTGAAAGCTAATGCTCTCATGCCAGTTGAAACTACAAGTTCACTGTATAAAAAGACATAAAATTTTTTTTTTTCCTCACTTGTCTGACATTAAATCAGATTAAACTTTCCTGTTTTGGGTCAGTTAGAATTACCAAAATTACTTCTGCTAGCTAAACGCCAGGATAATGAGGAAGAGATTTGTTTTTATTACTTTCTTCATAGTCTGAAGGTATGATGGCAGGACATTCCCATGGTGGTTATACTTGATATAATTGTTAGAACAGATGAACGTGGAACCTTCAGCCATCTGGAACTTGTACCCAAGGCTTGTGGAGGTCCATAATTCTCTTCCTGATATCTTGGCTGAGCTCTTTAGATTTTCCATGCTTGAGATGTGCCTTCAAATACATCCACAGGGGTCCGTTTCACGAAGCAGGTGGACTGTTCATTTGAGTACGTTTAAGCACATCTGAGCTAAACGAGCAGCATTAGCCACTGACTTAATTGAGATAATTCAGTTAATTAATTCAATTCATATGAAATTTGTGCACATTTATGCAAATATAAATAATAAATCTGACAACGAGACGGGATGAGTCCAGGTCAAGTCACACTGTGGGCTTTTTATTTGATTTCTGTCACAAAAAAAGTTGAATTATTTGTTAAATCAATGGTTTTATTTGGCAGGTTAAGTCCATCACAGCGGTTTAGATTTTTCCGTTTTACTCTTAGCAGTGTTTAGATTGTCATCACACATGGACATTTTTGGTGTTTAAGAAATCAGAAATAAATTCAGATTCTAGTTATTTGGACAGTTTGAGAAGCTGCTGTTAGTTTAGATTTAATGCAATAACATGTATTACCTACGTGTTTTCATTTATTATCTAATTGCTTATTTTATGTGTTTGTTTTTTGGGAAAATATTTAATGTAGCTCAAAGGGTAGAAAGGGTAAAGTTTGAGGAAGACACAGCAGGATTAATCTGAGTTTAACTCACACACAATATGAGGTTCAAGCAACAAACTATGTTCAGTGAAGGGAAACAGCTTTTCCACCAGAAGCAAAGGTGTTTTAATGAACACGTATGTAATTATTGGTAGCAGAAAGCTGTTCTAAATAGTATGTCCAGATCATTTAAAATTAATGTTAAAGTAACTACAAATTACAAATTTTTTTAAGTTGAAAAAAATATTTTTAGAAAGATGATAATAAAAAAAATCAAATTGCTCCAATGTTAGCACGCAGAGGGAGTAGACTTGAATTCTTTTTTTTTTAATCAACAAACAGAAATTTGAGTTTATTTTTCTCTACAATATTTGCACAATATTAAGTTGATGCAACCACTGATCCATCGAAAATAATGATTTGCAATTTACAAGCTTTATCTAAATCATTAAATTAGAACTTTTTAGCTTATAAGTATGCATTCAATTTTAAAGGTCACTGGAATTAGTTTTTACAGTGTCGATGGCTCTGATCTATGGCAATGGCAGCTTACTTTTGGTGATTCTTTCAAATTAAAATGACAGTTTTTCCCGTTAAATTGGTAATCAAATGTTGGTGAAAGTGCAAAAATGTGATCTGCTGCTCCATCAGAACTGTGCATCAGGCATCACATTTTAAGATGGATTACATCCTACAGAAAAGGACAGATGTTGTAAAAACGACGATGATGTCTTGTGAAAAATCCTGTTTTACATTTTGGTAAAGCAAATACAGTGGAAAATATGTAGATGACATTTAAAAAAATAAGTTGCAGGAAACAGTTTGAGAAGAATCAAATGATTTATATACATTTTACTAAAAATGTATTTAAGGTGTGAAACTTCCAACATGTTTTGTGCAGTCTTGACCTTGACAGCTTCTCTGTCTCCTTCTGACGTGACTTTAACAGCAGCATTATGCTTCTCATGTCTGAAAGCCTTCTTCTGTGACCTTTCTCCCTCGTGGATTTCGCTCCGTATTTACAGCATTGTTAGTGTCGCGCCGAGTCGGGGCCGCAGTCAGAGAGTGTTTGTTTCTTGGCATTGCCGCTGGGAAAGTCACCTGACGCCCGGCGACGCTGGAGATCAGACGCTCCTCGGTCATAAAACGGCCCATAAACACAGAAACAATCAGGAGAGGACCGGGAGTGTAAAGAATCAACTAAATGTGAAGGCCAGGTGGAACATAATAGCCCACCTCCCCGCCTGAAACTCACTAAACGTTAACTCTGTGCTGAGCCAAACCTTCTTTATTAACAAGGAACATTGCACCTCTATCCAGTTAATGAAATATTGATTTTGAAATTGTATTTTAAGACGACGGAAAGCTTTTAAAGCGCTTAGTGCCTTTGCTCAGAGCCAACTTCATCAATTATTATTTTTTAATGGTATTATTCGAAAACACTCCTAAAGCAGGGAGCGGTTTTCCCCGGGCTCGCAGCCGCCGCCATGATTAGCGTCATACTTCCGTACCGAGGGGACCTCAAGGCCCCAAATGGATGCGTGTTTTTTTAATGAAAGATGTTGGCGTCAAACCGAGTTTCATAATGACAACGACAGTGGGACATTGCTGATTTAGTGATGTGTTTGTTCCTATTCCAGTCGAGCAGTTAAAAGAGAAATAAAATTTAAAATAAAAAAAGAAGGGAATTAGTCACATTTCCAAATGTAGTTCACAATCAGCGACTCGGTATAATGGGATTGTGTGTCCCCGGTGTCCGAGCCGGGCCAATTTTGCGAAACCTCATGAATCAAAAATGACAAAAAATTCAAATGTGTCTGTGCACTGTAGAATCCATCTGTACAGTACAGATAACAAACTAATCCAAAACCAAATGGAAATCCCACTTGGTGGCTGAATTTGGTTACTTCGGTATCTGCGTCACGCAGTGGACTTTGGTGAACGTCACGACTCGAAACCGCGAGATAAAAAAAACGACCATGGCTGATGCAGTGAATAAAAAAAAAAGAAAAAAGGCTGTAAATATTCACCACTGTACATGAAACACACTCAGTGAAACAGCAGGAACATGCAGCACAAACTGCCTGCCCGACCAGAAACATCATTTTACTGTTAAAGTGGGTGAAAACGCTCCTGTAAAGTTCAGCTGCAATATTTCACAATAACAACATCGAACAGTCAAACAGTTACCTTGACGAACACCTGCGAGCGAGGATTAAGTATTTATGTTTTAATCCACCAAGATATGCGGTAGATTAAAACCGCCCCGTGGCCTGGATTGACGCGATGATGAACCGACTCTCACCTGCCTGATGTGCCGCCGAGGCTTCGTGCCTTCTGCTGTTAAAACACAATCTGGGCAACAACAAAAAAATCCATACGTGCGCTCAATACAACAGAATTCATGATGTGTGTGTTTGTGTTTGACTGCAACACAAAACATAACTATGAGCTACTCGCAGCTGCAGTTGAGCCACTAATTCCAAAATGTGCTTCATTTACAGGTGTGTTTCTGGTGGATAGAGTATTTTTAACCACTTCCTGGTTGACCTGTCGGACATGATGGCAGCGACACAGTTGGTAGGAGAAATCCAATACAGTTGTGGGTTCTAAAACCAAGATGAAGGAGCAGAAAGCTAATGCTAAAAAGCTAAAAGGCTTCGTAGAACTAAAGGGAAAGTTGACAAGCGACAACTTTCACAATATATATACACATGTGCTAATTTTATGAATTGTTAAAGCAAAATATTGATTAAAGTTGCTTCAACAGTGGGTTTATTCAGGAACCCAGCTGGTAGGGAACGTTCACACAACATTGTTCAACATTACCTACAAGTTCTAATAAGTTTTTTTGTTTGTTTTTTCTTTAAAGAAATCATTTCAATTACGTGTTCAAAGAAGGTATCTACGCAATATTTTAATCTCAATAATGTTCCTTTAAAATTATTATAATGTTTTGACATTCAAAAGTTGTTGTCAGATTGCGTTCTACGATGGCAAAGGGCAAATGTTTGAAACATTCAAAAAATGTTCTCCAGATGTTATCGAATCCTCTGATCATATATAAATTGTTCCACTAATGTGATAATGTTAACAGAAGGTGGAACATTCTGTCTGCAGGGTTCTGCCATATATTAAAGGTAGAACATTTTGTCTTTTTTGTTCAAGAATGTTCTCATAGAAAACATTCTCACAATGTTCCACGATACCAAAGAAAGTACATTCCCAAACCAGCATTTGCGAAATGCTCCCAAAATGCTATCAAAACCGCAGATAACGGAAAGTTAAGACACTGATGAGGAACAAAGCTATAGAACGTTCTTGTATAACACAGGAGGAACATTCTCAAAGCAACATTCAAAAACGTTCTCCAGATGTTATCGATGATGTTATTGTTCCAATAATATTACCAGAAGGTGGAGCATTCTGTCTGCAGGGTTCTGCCATATGTTAAAGGTAGAACATTTTGTCTTTTTGTTTAAGAATGTTCTTTAAGAAAACATTCTCACAATGTTCCACGATACCAAAGAAAGGACGTTCCAAACATGTGACATACTGAAGGTTGTTCTTGCTGAGGAAGGATCTTCTCAAGACAACATCAAAAAAACGTTTTCAAGAAGTTCTTTATACTTTCTGTACTGCGATATGTTCATGAAAATGGAGCATTCTGGCTGCAATGTTCTACGGACGTTTTGGGACTGTTGCCGAGGGGGACACGTTTTAGAAGCTATAAAATGTTCCCACAACGTTCCACATATAACAAATAAAGAATGTTCTCTGTGTAACACGTTTTGAGAACATTACAGGAGCATAATTCCCTAACAATGTTATCTCCAAACATTTTTAGAACATCTTCAGGGGGGTCCCACCTTTAAGAAAAACATGCTGGGAACCAACAGAAAAATTCATTAGTTGAACATTAGCAGAACTTTCCAAGAACGTTTTTGGCTGGTGGTTCATTTCTTACCAGTTATATGTGGGATATAAATAAATCCCATACTGGCCAGTCGGTTCTCTGGGAACATGGCATCAGCATTCCTGGTAGAACCCAGTGCATGGATCCCGAGTGGGACTGAGAGGAGAGAACTTCTGTCTTTCTTGCTTTGCCTCGTTTTTTTTTTTTGCTATCGACTGCAAGAACTTTGAAACCATTTCATTGTTCTCGGTCCTTTGTGCAGCGATATAATCCTAAAACAGGCCGATAAAGCACTAAAACTTTACAACCTACTTGTTGACCTCAGAAGATTTGCAATAAGTCGACTGAATGATGCTTTTATGTTTGTTCTTTACTTGTTCCAACAAAAACAAAACAGAAACACCACCAGGGCTGCAGCTGAAGGAATCAGGCGAAGCCATAAGAATACATCTGCAACGCATTAATTTAATGGAATACACGAGTGTAATTACAGTCAGATGTGCTCTGCTTTAATGACGGGGCAGTGATATTAATCAGCCCTAATTACTTACACATTCACACAGTTTGGCAGTTGTTTTTTTTTTAATTTTTCATTTCTGCCAGCTTTGCTTCCTGACTTTGGCTGCTGCAGCTGTGTTGCTTTTAGTCCTATATTGGTTTATAGTTTGCTGCTCTGGGGAGAAACATGCAGCACGAGACCTGAACAAAAAATGTAATAATCCAGTGTTTGGGACGCCAAAAACTCCTGTAACATATTGGAAATTAACCATCTAATAAAACAGTAATAACATTAAAACAGAGATTCTTATCTTAAATACACATGAGCTCTTGTGTATATATTGTGCATTTTTGGGGGGCTTTTAATTATTTATTTTTTTTTTTTTTAAAGATTATATTTCTACTTTATTAGCCTTTTCTTTTGTGGATTCATTTTTGATTAATTTTGCTTTATTTTTTTTTTATTTTACTTCTTCTTCTTTTTATCCCCACTTTTATTTTATTATTCTTTTATTGATTTATTTTTGTAATTTGACACTCTCACTACGCCACAAGCTTTGCTTTTAAAACTGTATGCAAGGCTGTTTTCTGCCGTCACTTCTGGATGAAACAGCCATTCAACTCCCCAAGACGACTCGGACACCAAATGGATTTTCATTGTTTGACCTTTGAGGTAAACCCTGCTCTTCACACAATCAGAACCCGGCACAGAGCAGCTACTGTCCAGCGTTGTACTCGTCGCTTGTGATTTAGTGACTCTGGGCCGCGGTTTGTAAATGAGCAGCAGGTCATCGCGGGTTTCAACACTCAGTCCATCAGAGCTGCTTCCCTTCGGCCGACCTCTAACGCACGTCCAGGCTAATCAGCAGCACGGACAGCACCTCTCACGCTTCACTCTGCTCGACCGCCGCCTCGCCCGATTGAAATGCACAGCGCCGTTTGCACTCCCGTGCTCTCAGTCCAGCCTTTGTTTTCGCTGCGTGCTCCTGCAGCCCTCCGCCATTTATTAACCATTCCGACGGAGGCTTTAATCAAATTTGCACCACACAGAGCAATTCGTTTCTTCGCAGCGACAAACAGCATCGCTAATGACAAGGTCGAAAACAGCACGTGGGCACTGAATACGTGTTGACGAGACCGTCTGCTGTTTGAGAAGCAGCAAAGAAAAGCCATGACATCCTCTGAGTACGACATATTGTTGGAGTCTGGATGGGTGTTGTTTAATCAAACCCTTAAAGCTGTTTAACTGTGATTTTTGATGCTGAACTTTCCATGATGTCGTCACTCAGATGTGATCACTTCATGGACGAGGTATACAAAGAAGTTACAAACCTCTGTGCAGGATCAGTTCAACGTTGAGTGATTCAGAAGTGTATCACCTCTCAATAGCTGCCTTATTTCTAAGACGACAAATACTTTCTCTTGTGGACAACTGAAACAGACACGGCATGCACGTGGTTCTAAAATGAGCTCTGAACAGCAGAACCGTCTGAGTTTTGGACCTATGGGCTGGGTTACAGCCCCCTGGTGTTTGTGTCGTCTTGTGTTGTGGTGTTTTGTATTTTGTGTTGAAATGTAACTTCGGTTGGCGCTGCGAGCTTACTGTGGATGTTCCCCGAGTCTTGGTGAAGACTGTAGCCAGTTTCTTTAACTCTGTTAGCCTTCGTTTTTGATTTAACAACATCCACCAGCCCTGATTTCTTTGTATTGTCACTGTTTTTTTGTTTGGCTTGTTTTGTTTTAATTACGTCACTGAGCAATAAGTTGCTTTACCTCCACCAACAACAACAGTTTTTTTGTTTCCCCCAGCTGACCGTAGAGGCTGAATCATAAGAGCTGTGTCTGTATAGATACCTGCATCATGGCTCTACATGGAAAAGGATTGACAGGAGGGACTGAAAAATCTGATTGTGACACTTTACAACGATGGGAAGATCCAGAAAAGATGAACTAAAAATCAGTGAAACACACATGCAACAGTAATCTGGAGGTATAGAAGCAGCCATCGTACCACCAATCATGGCTGCAGCGGTTGTGCTCCTGAAATGAAAGCAGGAAGAGTAAACGACTTTGACGATCTTGCTGTGAAAAACAGACGGCAGCTGCTTCAGACGTTGGCACAGGGACTATCAATGGGAATCAGAGTTTCTGTGAAGTTCAGACAGTGAAAAGGACGGTGCATGATGCCATCCTCTACAAATGTCATCCGAAAAAATAAACACCCTCGCTTGCTCTTTGGCACAAAACTGCAAGATTAACTTGGAAAGAAGCTTGATGAATGTTGGAGCACATTCTTTGGTGAAGATAAACTTGTTGGGCTCAGATACAGTCCAGCATGAGTCCAGGACTACCACAGTGGATGCATAGTCCGAACACTGAAGCACGGAGGTGGCAGTATGATGACATGGGGCTGCATGAGTGCACAAGGTGTTGTGGAGATGACATTTATAGATGCACCATGAATGTCTGTAGAATCTTGATAAAGAAGTATATTCCAGCATAAGGACAATCCAGAACACACAGCCAAAGTGAAAGTGAAAACTGAAGCAAAAAGTGAAAACTGAAGCAAATGTGTTTCCTGATTTAAATCCAATGAAACACTTTTGGTGCATTTTAAAGAGAATGGTTGAGCAACGGGCTGCAAGGTGGCTCGGTGGTTAGCACTGTTGCCTCGCAGCAAGAAGGTCCCTGGTTCACCGTTGAGGACACTCAGGATCTTTCTGCGTGGAGTTTACATGTTCTCCCCGTACAGCGTTGGTTCTCTCCAGGTTCCCACTTCCTCTCACACAGTCTAAAAACATCCATCCATCCATCCATTTTCTATACACCGCTTAATCCTCACTAGGGTCGTGGGGGGCTGGAGTCTATCCCAGCCAACTTAGGGCGAAGACAGGGGACACCCTGGACAGGTCGCCAGTCCATCGCAGGGCTACACTTAGAGACAGACAACCAAGCACACTCACTTGGACTGTGTGGGAGGAAGCCGGAGAACCCAGAGAGAACCCACACTGCACAGGGAGAACATGGAGACTCCACGCAGAAAGATTCCGGTGCCCCCACCGGGACACGAACCGGCAACCTTCTTGCTGCGAGGCAACAGTGCTACCAACTGCGCCACCTTGCAGCCCAGTCTAAAAACATATTGAGGTTAATTGGTGATTCTAAATTGTCCGTAGGTGTGAATGTGAGTGTGCTTGGTTGTCTGTCTCTAAGTGTAGCCCTGTGATAGACTGGTGACCTGTCCAGGGTGTCTCCTGCCTTCGCCTTAACTCGGCTGGGATAGACTCCAGCCCCCCACGACCCTAGTGAGGATTAAGCGGTGTATAGATAATGGATAGATGGATGAATGGATGAGCAACACAACCCCAACACAAAAATATTGTCTCTTCACCTTCATCTTCAAATTTATTATTAGCCCTGAGGGGCGATTTGTTATGCAGCAGCTTACACAAGTGTTCACAATAAACAAACAATGAAAACAGTAAAAACACAGATTAAAGGAAATGTTTTTTTTCTTTTTCTTTTTTTTAATGTAAAGAAACACAATTAAAATACCTAAAAATTACACAAAATGTAAGACAGACAGGGACATTACCAGCAATCTTGGTCATTCCTTCAGTCGGGTTTATTCCAGTGCTAACAGTCAGCAGCAACAAGGCAGAATGAAGTCAAGTAAAACAGGTTAAAGTGCAGCACAGGACATGATAGAGTACAGCTGCAAAAACACAGCAGCAAAAGTCTCAAAACGCCGTTATCCTCCACGCTGAGAAGAGTCGAGAAAGATTTGGATCTCAGTACTGACATTAGTCACATTAAATTCTGACTGTGGATCCTGTATTTAAAAAAATATATATATATTAAATATATACTGTTAGTTTTTAATTTAGAATCAGAGCTAATACCCCATTGGTGAATTTAGAAGTGATTTCATAGCTGTAAGGTGACACAGTTTTGACATATTTCAGTGATATTGGTCAGGTTTACACTCATTCTGTTAATAGCTCCACTGCAAGTTTAGGACCTGCTCCAAAGACGTCCTGGATCTTTTCCTTTGTTTGACTTTCCTAAAGCCTCTGAAATGTTCTTGTTAACAATCCAGTGCATAGAATATCTACTATCATACATTACTCATCATGTAGAAAAGACAAAGGACTCATGGGGTAAATTGCACATTATGCACATTATTACATCGATGGTTCTGATGGTGGAGATGCAGCTGAAGTAATTCTTCTCTAAAGAGAGATGATGCAACTTGTTACTTCCAGTCCAAAGCATGACCCTGTTTAATTAAGGAAAGACAATGAGTTAATTGCGTTTGAAGACGGAGAAAATGAACCGTAACTGCAGGAGGTCAAAGTTATCAAATGTGTAAATTAACAGAATGTAAAGGGATTAGACATGCCGGTGCACATAAATGCACCACCAGCAGCAGCACTTTATTATTCTGCTCTGATGATGAAGCAGCTTCACAGGCAACATCTCTGAATTGTTAAATGACTTCAATCGATTTTGACTTTCCGTTTCTTCGTTCCAACATTTCAAAAAATGTCCTATTTGGCAATCAGGGACGTTGCCTGTTCAGCGCCGAAGAAACTCCTCATTTCGAAGTCTGATTGATCTCGACACAACATGTAGACAAGAGTTTCATAACCACGTCTGAGTCATGAGAATGTTCTGGCATAAATTAAACAGGTTAGACTGATTAGTTTATTTTTGCTCGTTTAATTCTGGCACGAAAATGAACTCAGCGAGAGATTTGCTTCACATTGCACTTTGAAATGCTGATCTGAGACTGTAGATTTAGTTGCTAAACAGAAACTTTTGTGTTGAAAGAAACGAGGTTGATGCTGCACTAAAGTCTGCAAATAAGTTTAAAGGTTAAAAGAAATGCACAGATGGAAAGTTGTATCCAAATATTGTTAAACTGTGTAGATGTTAAAGACTCCTTTCTGGTGTTTTACCTTGTTGGC
>NW_007577804.1:658743-707989 GCF_000690725.1 Stegastes partitus | reverse complement strand
AATTTTGACTCTCCGAGCATGAGCCAATCGCTTGAATGAAGGGAGCAACGGTGTAGAGTTACTTCTCAGATATCTGAATGCAAAAAAGCTTCTAAACCTCGTGAGTTTTAGGGGTTAAATCAATTACCAGAGAGGTGCTTTAACAACTGGAATGCGTTCTCCAGAGGTGGTGAGGGAATCAGTGGAACAGCTGCAAATTACCTCCCAAAAAAAAAAAACCCGCCAACAACTTTGTCTAAACTCTGCAGGCTGAATGCGAGTGTTCACCTGCAGGACTCCCACCGAGACGCTGGATGTACACGAGGGCCCGATGCAGGACCAGATGTTGTTGTGTTGCCGCCGCAGAGTCGCTCACATTTTCATTAATCATTATCCCGCCACCTCTGCCGCTCTCCCCTTAAACAATCGAGCATATGGCTGCCTTGTCTGCCACTGAGCTCGCAAAATAAATAAAAAAAAAGCTGCTCCGCCCGGCCGGTGGTTCATCAAGGTACCACATGATGAAACAGCCCGAGCCGCTGATCTCCCTCTAATTTAATGATAACTATCACCTGTTCTCCGACTGCGGCTCCACACTCTAGATGGTTTGTGAGTAATTGGTCTGTGCCTTTTGCTTGATTAATTTGATTGCTACATTTTTCACTGTCCCCTCTCTGGTGATTGCCGTGGCGCTACAGGTGCTGGGTTTCATTAATTACGTCCTTAATTGGTTTGGAAATGTTGCACGCAAGTTTGTTTTGGGGTGGGGGTGGGGGGGAGGAGGAAGCAGGGTTGCGGTTTGTTGTGAGGCGCAAAAGCCACACAGACCAATTTGTGTGTTTCTGCTACTTAAAAAGACAAATGAACCTCATCTCTTTAGCAGATTGTGGTGAAGATTCCAGGAGGCACCGCGACTCAAGGACAATAAGCTGCAGGGATTGTCGGAGGAGCGACACGCACTCGTACGTCCTCTGTGACGGGCTTGATGAATTATCTAAAGACTGGTGTTGGAAATATAACAAATAGTCGACACACGACTCACCTCAGGACTTCTGCAGAAGGTGACTGACTGCAACCTACGATGATAAAATGAATAAATCACAATGTTGCTGTCACAGTTTGGGCTTTTAGTTTTTAAACATGACCTCCTGTGTGTTTTCCTTTCCTCCGTGTCTCCTGTGTTTGTATATATGTGGGTTCCAAGTCCCTTTTCAATTATTTTTATTAGTTTTATTTCAAAGTTACTGCTTGTACTTCCTCCCTTTGTGTGTTTTCCCTCCGTATTTGATAGTTATTTCCGCCCTCATCTCTTTCACTTGAACCTCGTACCCCAGTCGGTACCTGTGTGTATACATAATCTCCTTCCTCTCTCTTTTACTGGCCTGTTTACCTCCTGCATTTTCTTTTACTTCTGTCACCTCTAGTTGCCTTCTTGAAATTTAGCTACCTTTGCTAGCTCGCTGCTGTCATGGTTTTGGGTTTAGGTTGCAAGTTTTGTGATTCTCTCCTGTTCCTTGTAGGTTTCACATTCCTTTTCAGCTACTTCCTGTTTTATTTTGAAATTGCCTTTCCTTGTGTGTTGCTCGTGTTTTAACTTCTGTTCTTTGTTCCTCTTTTCCCTCCCTTCTGATTCGTTTCCCCTGTGGCTTATCCCCCCAATGTTTGACTTCCTGTTTACCTGCCTCCAGTTTGTACTTTCAGCTTTTTGGCCTTTATGTGTTTCTTTTTTTCCTGCTTTAGTTTATGCCATGCTTTTATGATCTTTGTGGTTTTGGGTACATTTTATCTGGACTGTGGTTTGTTTTGTTGCATCTTGCTGATTAAAGTTTGCTTTGTTTTTATTTAATACCTGTTGTTGGTGTCTGCATTTGAGTCGTGTGTTTCCTGACTTACCTTTTAGACCTTTGTTTATTAAATCTTGGTCTTTTATTTTTGAAATCTACCTCCAGTGGCTCCATTCAGTCTTCCACCTTGTCCCTAACAGCATCAGTTTCACTTTCTGTTTGTATTGTTAATCTCTTGACAAAGACAAGCGTTTCTTCTGTTTGCTTTTTTGCATTTGAGGCAGATTGTGGCCCCATCTGAGCATTTTGGCCTCAGGAACCTTTTATTTAATTTATATTCATCTATTTGTTAGATTTTCACTAACTGAGAGCTGTTCTGGGGTTGCATAGCTGTTGGTACAGTGCAAAAGTATTCGCCCCTCCAACAGAACTCTTCCATTTTTACATATTTCTCACGCTTCAATGTTCAAGATCATCAAACTAATACTGAATATTATGCAGAGATAACCCAAAAAACACAAAATGCCGTTTTTAAATTACGATTTATTAAAGATTTATTGAAAATCGATATCACCCCTGTGATAAAGTATTTGCCCCCCTAAACCTAATAACTGGTTGATCCATCCTTGGCAACAGCGATAGTAGAATGCTTGCTTGTGGTCTTTTCACCATGGGGGAATTTTGGCCCACTCTTCTCTGCAGAATAGTTTTAATTCGGCCACATTAGATGGTGCTTGATCATGAACTGCTCTATTCAGGTCTCAACACAGCATCTCAATTAGATTCAAGGCCAGACTTTGACTCTCCAAACCTTCATTTTGTTCTTTTTGGGCCATTCAGAGGGGGACTTCTTGTGTGCTTTGGTTCTCTGTCATGCTGCAGAACCCATTTGTGTTTGAGTTTTAGGTCAAGAACTGATGAGTGGATATTCTCCAGGAGGATTTTCTGATAGAGAGCAGAATTCATGTCTCCATCAGTTACGACAAGTCGTCCAGGTCCTCAAACCATCCACCACCACCACCATGTTTCACTTTTGGTATCATGTCCTTCTTGTTGAATGAAGTTACGCCAGATGTAACAGGACTCATGTCTTCCAAAAAAGTTCCACCTTTAACTCATCTGTCCACAGATTACTTTTCACAGTGTTGTATATATTTGGTGTCATGTTTCAATCTGATAGACTGGTGACCTGTCCAGGGTGTCCCCTGCCTTCGCCCTAAGTCGGCTGGGATAGACTCCAGCCCCCCCGCGACCCTAGTGAGGATTAAGCGGTGTATAGATAATGGATGGATGGATGTTTCAATCTGGCTTAGGACACCGTTTACACCAAGTATTATTATGCATTCTGGAAGCCTTATCACCCTAATATGCAAATGGGATAGCCAGAGCTTGTAGACTTGTCAAAAATATCTGTAGGTCTGACACTAAAGACTGCAAGAAGTTCCAATAAAGCGGTTTCCCAGCACTAGTTTCATTTGGCACAAGTGTCTTGCACAGCAGTGATGCTGCGAGCAGTGCTTCAAAATCCAACATTTAGCATCATGATCAATTCAGGTCACCAAGTCCATGTTTTCTTACTGGTTTGCATTTTATTCTAATACAAATATCGTCTGATTTGCAGACTTGCAAATCCTGGGTCGAGCTTGTGTACCACAAGAAGAAGCATCATACCAGTGCTTGCTCAATGATCACAAATCTCAAGTAAATAAAAAGTAATAATGTGAGGCCACTGTGATGGATTTCTTATGTGCAACGAAGGCACTTTAAATACTGAAATTAATAGAAACTGATGAAAAAAAAACGACAAGCTGACAAAACCATCAACACGGTCCTTTATTTCCTATAAGCAGCATTTACCTTTGATGTTTTTATATCCATTGAAAATATAGATTAGCTGCTTAATCTGCCATGCCGGCCCAAACACTGAGCACAAATAAACAACGCTCAACAACAAATCAAGCTTTCTGTTTTGAAGGATTAAATGTTCTTACAAGAGGTGTGACAGCTCTGCACTGTTTACTTGAAAATGTCAGTAAAGGGAGTTTGGATGGTAAAAATAATCAGCAGCTGTCTTGTTGTGGCATCAGAGGAGGTGTTTTTTAGCTTCTATTGTGTTCAGATTAAGATCGAAAACATTTGAGAGAATTTCTGATCGTCTGATTTTAAGGGGATTTCTTGGTGTAACATCGGATAAAATGTGACAAAAGGTTACAGATATTGAGCATTTTTCCGACTAAAACTGGTTTGTTAGTAAGTTTTTGGACTTTTTGCCTCCTGAACTCATTCCACATCTATGCTGTAGGTCACAATACAGCTTTTAAAATAGTGGAAATGAGCCCCACTGCTTTAATCAGGCAGTAAAAGCATCACACTTTTGTCTCTCTTGTTTTGTGACATGAAAAATACAGATTTCACACTGTAAATATTTAATTGCTACTTACACGAAGCATCTCGGGTGCAGCCTGCATAGGAGGACGAGTTATGACTAATGTATTCACAACACCTTTAGTGCCCTTCAGTTTAGCCGAGTGTGAAGCAACCGGGGACTCAAGTCAGCACCTCCAAGTCTAAAGTTGTGGTTTTGTGCCAGATCTCTCCGGGTTGGACGGGAGTTTCTGCCCCAAGCAAAAGGAGTTTAAGTATCTCGGGATCTTGTCCGCAAGTGATGAGAAAATGGAGCGTGAGATGGACAGATGGATCGGTGCGGTGTCAGCAATCATGAAGGTGTTGGACCGGACCGTGGTGGTGAAGAGGGAGCTGATCCAGAGGGCAAAACGCTAAATTTATAAGTCGATTTATGTTCCAACCCTTAACTCCTGTCATGAGTTCAGAGTAGTGACCAAAAGACATAGAGGGAAGAGCTCGGATATCCGGAAGAAGCTCGGAGTAGAGTAGCGGCTTCTTCATTTTGAAATAATCTGATTGAGATGCCTTTTGGTCGACTTTCTTTGGAGGTTTTCCAGGTGGAGACACTGATATTGTACCAGGATTCGCTCCCAGCTAGCAGGGAACATTCCCACAACACTGACTACCATTACCTACAAGTTCTTATAAAGAACATTTAAGGATGTTTATCTCCAAAAATGCTCCTATCAGGTTAAAAGTCAACATTTAGAGGTTGTTTGGAGGTTGCTGGGAATACGCTCCATTTGTACTCATGTGAGTTAAGTATTTCCTGATAGCTCCTGAACACATCACCAATGAAGTGGGTAGACTCCTCCCACAGCCCCGCCCCTGATTGAAGGTATTTTAATCACCTGTGGCCTCATGACTGCCTTTTGTCTGCTTGGTGGCTGCTACATCTGAGGTAGGTGATGTAGTCGTTTAAAGGTTGTTGTTGCCGTTTTATAGATTTCGTTCATTTGTCTGCACATTGGGTGGATTTGTCTGGTGTCATTTTGTGTAACGCTTCCATCGCCAAAAGTTTGTCTGTCTTTGTGTGTTGCGGATGCTGCCGAACCAATCCAGTCTGCATGGCCAGCACAGCATTATGACACAGTGCAGGTTATTTTACTGAAGGTGGAACATTCTGTCTGCAATGCTGAGGATGTTGTTGAGGTTGCTGTTGTTGTTGTTTGAGAACATTGTGGCACAACAGTCTGACAATGATGCCACCAAAATTTTTAAAACGTCTTTGGTTGTCTTACCTTTTAAGAAGAGGGAACCAAACAAAACCTTCCCACTGATTTATATTACTAGAACTTTGCACAACCTTCTCAGATCCTTTCTTTTAGATGGGTCTGGAGGGGCTGCACAACTCAATCTGGCCCGGGAACACCTTAAAATCAATCACAAAGTGCTGGAAAACATTGCTGCCCTGTTTAGCCTGCTGGCAACAGATGTTTCATGTTGATTCTAAAGTCTCATTTGGAACCTTTACTTTTCTTTGCATCTTCTCTCAGCTTGCAGGGATTGTTGAATTCACATACAAGGTGCTGTTCTTGGAGAAATGTCAGAGACCAATATCTAAAAATCTGAGCAAGTAAAGCCAGAACCGTCTGCATACCACTACAGGAATTAGAACTTAGGTGAAACCGTCCTTCCAAAAATACCCTTCAGCCCAATGTCATTACATAAAATGTTTTTTGCTTTAACTACAAATGACAAACAGAACCCTTGAATTTGACCCGGCAGTGTCTGCTGCAGTTGGTCCAGTGTAGCAGAAACCATCAGACAGATGATGGTCACTGGGCCACGTTGCAGGACGACGAGATTAACCTGGAGATCGACATGATCCGTGTTCCAGACCCTTGCTGTTGATTGTAAAACGCACCGATGGCGGCGTGTAAATTCAGACGACTTTAGGAGGCTCAGATTGAGATTGATTTTTCTGACACACTCCTGACGAAGATAAACATGTGAGATGTACAGCGCCGACAGCCTCATAAACACAGAGGTTTGCTTATATTGGTTATATGTTTACTCTGAGGTGTTTTTAAATGTCAAAGCTTGGGAGTGATAAAGGTTTATATGTGCTTTCATAGCCCTGCAGTATTTTGCTCTGTCATTATTTGACCGGGCATGTGGAGCATCTCAACGAGGGAGTTGAGGTCATCCAGATCTGTTTACAGGAATCCGTCTGTCCTCCACCACATCAGCGTGTCCTTGTCTCTCCTCTAAGTTTCTCCTAAATCTTTCGCTCTCTTTACATCTGTCTTCATAATTTCCTCTCATCTCTTTTCCTTACCCAGCATCTGAGCAGCAAACCGAGAGTGGAACCAACTTTCTTCTCCAGCTTCATTTGCATTTAATATACAACAAACCTAAAGTTATGCATGTAGCTTCCAATAAATTAAGCAAGGTCTGCAAATTAACTGTATTTATCTAAATCCCAACACCCACCAGCAGGTTCTACAAACACATTTTCTCTTTTAGAAAATATCTAAAATTACATCACATCATATATCAAGAAATTTTAAAATGTTCAACTCTTCGACAGTCTGTAAGCATATCATATGTAGTTTCAGAAAAAATAGTCAAATATAAGCTTACATTTTTAATATGGCATTAAAATCACTTTATTCCACTTGTTTAACTTGCAGCTGAGAAGCCAAGACTGACTCAGCTTTGGTCAACAGTCACGTGAGAAAGTTCAAAGAGTTTTGAGGTTGAACTGCAGGCAGTGTTTCCACAGAGCAGAAGAGAGATTATAAGAGACTGAGAGTAAAATAAAAACATACTGGATCAATAAAATAAATGCAGCATGGATCAAAAATGGTACACAGAGGGGCAAGTTGTTGGACGATACATTCAACATGGTGAAATGTCTTCATTAGCATCGATGTGCAGAGTAGTGGAAAAAACACAGTTTGTTGTAAAAATGTGAATAGGCTGAGAAAACTGGCCAATCCACAACATGTGGAGAGCCTCTTTTCTCCCAACATCTGTAACACCTGTGAGCACTTGGGGGAACAAAACAGATTTGAGGTGTTTTCAATTTTTGCAAATCAAAAATCAACCTTTGTCTTTTTATGATTTCTGTCTTTCTAACTGCGTCGTACTGCACAGAGGACATTCCCGAGTTCTCTCTGCTTCAATATATGGTTGTGCTGTTTCCATAGAGGTGCAGGACTTTATATTGCAGTGAGTTCAGAGGGGTTAGAGTATCACAGACAACTGGGATGGCAGCAGAAAACTCAGAAAATAAAACCATCTGCACAGCCAGAGGCCATCAAATCACACATTTTTTTTTCTTTCTCCCCCTCTGTAATGTAGGTGCATTGACCCTATAGTTAACAAAAAGGTGCACATGAGATGCAACAACATTTTCCTTTTGGACATTTTTTTAAGGGAAATATTAATCATGGATTCCATTGGTTATCCCATTAGGCTGTATCAGGGGTGCCCAAGAGCCCCTATCCAGCATGTTTCAGATGTTTCCCTCTTCCAACACACCTGATTCACATGATCAGGATCATTATCAGGCTTCTGCAGAGCTTGATGATGAGCTGATCATTTGAATGCTATATCTTCCATTTACCAGAAGGGGGGAGCTCCTAACATACACTTTGTTGTAGTGGTCTAGAAAGACCAGGCATTTTACAAAAAGTAGTGACTAATTCACCTAAATAAGGTTTGCTAAGATTTAACATGTATGATGGAGATTGCTTTATTTTATTATGATGAATCTGACTGTTTGTGTAGGCGCACATACAAACAGCCTCAAGTGTACAGACGATGCAAGGCAGCAAATATTGTGTTTGCAGAATGTGTCAGTGTGTGACGCTCACTGTACCTTATTGCAGGATAGTCAGACTTTGGAAAATTGTGAATATTTAACTAAAAGTGACACATTTTCATTTTGTGCAAATGCATTTTTCCAACTGTCTGTGCCATGTAGAGTAACTCAGCGGCTATTTAGGATAAGATAATTATTTATTAATCCCACAGTGGGGACACTTGCAAGAGGTTCTCCTTCGCCTGTTCTCTCTGTGGATGTCTCTGGATCTGGAGCTCCTGAACTACAGCCACTGGCCTCACCTTCTGCATCCTGCTGCCCCCACCATGATGCCCCCTGTTACCCCCACCAACTACGAAATGGAATATTTCATTGGTCCATTTGAAATGGAGGAACAAAAGGACAATAACCTCTAATAACTTGTTAAACTGTAAACTAAATTGTATAATTCATCCTACATCCACCCAACCGGTCGGGGCAGATGGCCGTCCCTCCCTGAGCCTGGTTCTGTCTGAGGTTTTTTTTCCCCTGTGGGGGTTTTCGGTTCCTTCCCACTGTTGCAGACTGCTTGTGGACTGCTGAAGCTTATAGGGAATCCCAATGTTTTGGATTGTTGGGTGTTTCTGCCTTTGTTAAACGCTATGAGATGACTTGTTGTTGTAAATATGCGCTATACAGATAAAACTGAATTGAATTGAATTGCAGTGTCACAGCAGCAAAGGGAGTAGTGCAAAAATAAGGGAAATCAGGAGAAAAATACAAATGAACAAGAAATATATGCATGTACTGATAATATTATACAGATTCTTTGATATTGCACAGATTCCTCTAAATGTGTTCATTTGTCTTTTCATTGACTTCATCAGCCTCCAGCATTTATTCAGAGCCCAATCTGAGTTCATGACTCCTCGTTCTTCATGTCACTGATTATAATCCTGTGTAGCTGTTCTGTACTTAGAGGGGCTTGAGTCAATGCCTTAGTTTCATTTTGTCGATGAAATGATTCATCTAACATCAGTTTGCTTTCATCAAGTGTTGGAAACCAGAAGATTTCAAAGATTGTCAGCGTACGTTGCCAGATGTAAAATATGCTGCAGCTCATTTTTATCCTGCTTTTCTTTTTTTTTTTTTTGGAAACGACCACCATCTGTGGAAACCCCGAGCCCAGATCGATGCACCCTTTCCCCACAGTGTAAATTGGATGGCCAGGGATTGATTCATCTGAGAGCTCAGAGAGACTCTGTGCAGCTGGAGAAACCTTCACTCCTCATCTGCTCCGAACACACACAAGCAGGTATCTACATACACACCGGACCTGCACGGCGTCTTAACTCTCCTTAATCACGTAATGCGCTGTGAGTCCAGACACCTGGATCCTCTGCAGGCTGATCTCGATAATGGATCTGCGGCTCTCCAACACTTGACCCTGAGTGTAAGAACTGTGTGTATGTGCAAATGGTCATTTGTCTGGCCTGGCCTGCACTGTCAACTCTCCCATTCTCTGGAGGAGGGAGAGTGCAAGCAATTTGCTCTCTCGCACACAGCCACTGTACAGGTGCAGCCATTGTTAAAGTCCCACATTCAGCTGATTTAACTGCTCCCAAAGTTCGGCCCTTTTCAGCCTCGCAGCTCTTCTGCAGGATCCCTCACAACTTGGATTTCTCCAACTCCAGCATGCAGAGAGAGGGAGGTGGTCACGTACCTGCATTAATCAGAACAAAAACATCAAAAGTACCAAAAAATAAAAAACCCTGACGTCTGAAACATGTTTACAAAGTGGCAGCCAAAAGGATAGTTAATAATAGTAACATGCAGGCTACAGCAATGGATAGCAGATAACATGGATTGATAATGTGACGGCGTAATGATGAATATTCTGTTCAAGTTTTGAGATCATTTGAACACATGCTGCACATCAGACTTTCTCTTCTCTTCACTTTGTTAATTATTCACTGTAACAGAAGCATAATCAACAAATGCACTGTGTTTGGGAACATTATATTTGGTGAGTTAAGGTTATAGCAGCCATTATTTTTGTCACATAACTTTCAAAGCAGCCGCAGTCCAGTTCTAACATTTTTCTGTTTCCACCAGAAAATGTTTGTTAAAGATGCAAACTGAACAGTTTTCTTGCCTGATAATCAGTAGTGTTACCGTTCAATAATAAATTAATCGATAAGGCAAAGTGAGTACTATGATTACATGTGCATGACATTTGTAGTTGACATAACTCAACTGCATGTCCCTCTAGGTAGTGAAAGTACCGTCTTAGCAGAATACATCTTTGATATGTGAACTCACGAAAATCCATTAATTGTCACAGAAGTCTTTGTCATGGTGCCTGTTGCTAGCTAAACCCCCACAATGCTCTCTGCTCGCCAACACGAGCTGCCTGACGTCCAAGCGACACCTGAACAGGGGTCTGTTTGACAATGAAATGAAAAATACTTTATTTATCCCAGAAGGGAAATTCAATAAATAAAATAAATAACAAAGCAGGTTAACTGAAAACTCTGAGTCTGTGAAGCCCTCAATGAGGGAAACTCTGAGTTTTCCGTTTCACAACGGAAGGTACCTCAAACCAGAGACAGAGGGGTAACTCTAGCCTGTTTCACAGAGAGAGCTAACTTAAGACCTTGGTCAGTTACCGTAGTAACAGACTCCATGAACCTAGCCTGGTCGGGACCAGGATTTTCTCGATGAACCTTGAGTTTCTCTCTGTCTCCGCCCCCTTTCAGCCACACAGGGCATTTGATTCCCTCATTCATTCATTCTGTAAGCAGGCGAGTTTTGGTGTAGCCTAGTTCTGCCGTCTGTCAAAAATCATTTAAAAAATCAGAATCAGTAGGCTGTGTTAGAGGTCCATTAGACACAGAGGGAAGCAACTTTTTTCACTAACATGTCCTTTTAATAACGATCCCGTGGATGAAGGTGCGGCATTATTGTGCAGAGAATTAAATATTCGTCTGGAGATGGTTATCAGACTGCGCATAGATGTTCTAGCATTTCCAGACAGTTCTCTTTTTGAGCGGTACCGTTTCACGTCACAGTGACGTGTGGTCAGGGACAGAAAAAAAATCTAATGATAAAATAATTTAAATGGTTTTATTTATCCAGTAATTTTTTCTATAATTTTTTTTTTAGATTTATCTTCACCAGTTTTGGTGATTTTTAAAAATTCTAAATTGCTGAATTTTCAAAATTTCCCATTCAAATGCTTGAAAGAGAAGCCGGTGAGGCAGCAGCGAGCTGAGCCTCACCTTGGATTGTGCAATCCCTCACTACCTGTGCTGGCTGCCTGCAGTGACAGCGTGCTGCTGTCTGGATGTCACCAACAACATGGTTCAAGCACATTTAATATATGAACTGATTTTCCATAGTTCAGCAGATGTATATAATCATGTACAGTGTTTTTTTGACACCAACTGTATGTGTGTACCGTGTTTCGTGTGCTGTGCGATCATAAAGCAGCTCAGAAGAGGTTCTAGGTGAGGCAGGCAGTTCTCTTGCCTCATGGCAGGGGGCGCTCTGATCCCAGACATGCTTCTTATGACTCCGTGGCTGCAGAGTAAGTGACAGCAACTTAGCAGCTTACAAACAAGTGATAGATATTTTTTTCCGGAAGGAGCAGCGCATGGACGGTAAGGCTTGAGTAAGGCAACTGTATGCAGGGCTGTCAGAGAAGTGTGCCTCCCCCTGAAATAGGTTTTACCCATCTTTTCCCTTGACATAAATCTGTCCAGTTCCACAGGATTGTTGGTGAATGATGTAGAGATCTGTTAAATTAATTTTAAATTATATTCTGTTAATGACAGTCATGGAACCAGAAACTCAGGGTTTCCTGTCTCAGAGTAAAACAACTCAGAGTTCAGGATTAGACTCAGAGTTTGTTGAACCTGCTTTGTGAAATGGACCTCTGGTCTCTGAGGTACTAAAGAGTAAGAAGCTCCACCTGGTGGTACAACCAGGTATTACAAGTAATCTACAACACACTTTCTGTCATGCATGTAGAGAATATCAATCAAACTGTGGGCAAAAAAACCCCAAAACTTCCTGCATATCAAAACTAAAAAGAGAAAAAGAAGACAAGTATGGACCATGACCACCACCATGCATGTCCGTTAATGCCTCTAATCAGTTAAATTACTGATTAATTGATTAATCCTTAGTATTCCTGCGACATTTATATGTTATGTACCAGTGTTTCTTGTAAAATCAGGAACTGCTGATGGTATAGATGTTTATAAATACAGTCCACATTGTAGTATTTATGCAGCTACATATACTCTTTGGTTCTGCTTCAGGACATTCAATTTTAAATATTAAAACACATCCTACACTGAATTAGGTTTTATGTCAGTTTTAATAGAAATGTGTGAGATATAGCCCTTTAAATACACAGTGCCCAAACTGCCAGAGGTTATAATGGACCGACACTTGATTACTAAAGGTTTCTTGTGCAGTTGTGTGTCTTTTCAATATGTTAGTTCACACACAGAAGAGCTCGCAGGTTGACCGAGAATTGCTGTGACATCGATGTGGAGTTGTCTGTCAGTATGTGGAGAAAAGAGGCAACCATGCGGGATGCAGGTGTACAGAAAGGCTAGTTCATAAACAGACAGCCACAGTTACAGACTGATGGCCAATATCAAACTCAGAATCCCTCAAAGTGATGGAAAGAAGACAGAGCGGAGAATAACGGAGCAGGTCGTGACCCACAGCTTTCATCTCATCCGTTACACATGGCAGTGGTTTGGTATTGCCTGGACACGTGTACCGTCACATATGGCAGACGTTTATTGATGTTTTCATTGCTGACAGAATGAATTCGGAGGTAAACGGGAGCGTTCAACGTGCTCACATTCAGCCTAATGCATCAATACTCACTGGATGGCATTTCATCATTCAGCAGGACGACAATCCTGAACGCACGGTCGAATCAACCAGAGATGTTTTATCGATGAAGAGGTGTAATATTCTTGACTGGCTGATCTTAATCCAACTGAACTGAACACCTGGGAGAGCATCGGAGAAGACACAAAGCTGATGTCTGTTAGACCACAGAGGCTCGATACTTTTGTACAAAACATTAAATCTAATGATTTTTCAGACTTTATGTGCAGCAGTCCAATTTTCCGAACCCTTAAACGTTGGGCACAAAAGAGCTACAACTCAAATACAGTCAAATCGATATCGAATAAAAGCTGGAGTGCAGAATTTAACATTTAAATGAGTGTACATGAAACAAGGTCACACTGATTAAGACCACCTATGTCAGGTGACTCTTTCTGTATTTTGCAGTATTCCAGAATGGCAAAGCGCCGAGAAAATGATTGAACTCGACTATTTTTGTAGGTGAACCCGCAGAGGGATCAATCCTGTGACATCCTTGCACTGGTCGACTGGAAGTGTGCGGCTGTGGCTCAGGTGGTGGAGTGGGTTGTCCTCCAATCGCAAGGTTGTTGGTTCGATCCCCCTCCCCTCTACAGTCTAAGTGTCCTTGGGCAAGACACTGAACCCAAAGTTGCTCCCAATGGCAGGCAGCACCTTGTATGGCAGCTCTGTCACCATTGGTGTATGAATGTGTGAGTGAATGAGAAACACATTGTAAAGCACTTTGGATAAAAGCGCTATGTAAGTGCAGACCAGACCAAGTGATGCATTTTAGATCAATCCAGACTGATTAATTGGCCAGAGCTGAAGAGGGAAGAGGAGAGCAACTTCGGAGTCTGAGTCGACCACAGCAACTAGGAGTTTGGTAGAGCTGCTTGAGCTAAACAAAAAAACAGGATTACAGTCTAACAAAGAGGGCGATCAACCTTGAGGCATACGTCATCGTGTGCATCATGAATGTTTGTGTAGTTACTTCAATGCTTCTACATGCACTCTGACAGTGTTTTGAGAAATGAAGCATTACATTGGCATCTCTTTATTTGCATAAACTTGAGCTTATGGCTACTTTTTGCAAATCCGGAGCGTCCGCCTGCAAATTGACGCCTTTGGAAACTCCAGAGAACCTTTTAAATCAACTTGTATTGATCTATAATTAACGCAGACTGATCAAATGCTCGTCCTATTAATCACCTCAGATCTTTCTAGAGACACAGTTTAATTTGAACTGTTTTCATGGTCTCAGAAAGTTTCCACTTGAGCCGCCATATTGGTCCAGTGTTCGTCCAATCAGGTGCAGCCAATGTTTGCCAATGTATGCCGATCAAGTGTCCAATGTTAGGAAACAGCACATCTGCCCTTGTGGACATGTACTGTACGAGCTGAGTTTTATTGCAGTTTCCATTGTTTTTAAAATTTCAAACTGAATTTATAAAAAGCAGCTTGCTGTAGTGAAATTTACATGTGATATTGTGGGGGTTTTTGGTTCCTTCCCACTGTTGCGGACTGCTTGAGGACTGCTGAAGCTTATGGGGAATCCAAATGTTTTGGATTGTTGGGTGTTTCTGCCTTTGTGAAGCGCTATGAGATGACTTGTTGTTGTAAATATGCGCTATACAAATAAAACTGAATTGAATTGAATTGAATTTAGTTTATAAAAACTCATAAAAACCCCTGTAGTAATTTATGTTTGCAGAAATTAGTGTTGAGAAAATGGATAATATCTGACAGTAAAATAGACAGACAAATATATAACCAGGCCAATTTATTGTAGGTGTTTCTTTGTGTTTGTATGTAGCTGGAAAAGACAGAATGCCATGCCCTTCCCTCAGATATCAACAGGAACAATTAGTGTCCAAACAGCGAAAAGAACAGAAATAAAAAGTCAGGAAGCAGTGGCCTGGTAATCGCTCGTTGTTAAAAGCACCAAATGATGTTTTCCACCTGACTCTGAGAGGATACCTGGTGTTTGTGCCTCTGTATATCTTTAGCAGTCATTACCTTGTTTTCAGCAGACAGGGGCTTTGTGCTGCACTGAGCAGATCCATTATGTTCGGCGCTCGCTCGGTGTTTACTGTTGCGTGCAGTCGCTAAGGTGGCTGTTTGGGGGTCTGCCATTCAAAAACGGCTAAAAAAAAATAAATAAGAGGATGTTCTGGAAAGCTGAGATTCTCTCTCTCTCTCTCTGCAGAAACTACCAACGATCAGATCAGCTTTCAGACTGCAGCAAACTAGCACCCATTGATTTCTGCGGGTTTTGTCCGTCCTCCTGTGAAGCTGCTCCTGTCACGGGCGGTCTAAGTAGCGATGGCACCTCCGGTCTCCGCCTCGCTGCAGCAGGAGCCTCCGTGGAGTCTGCTGGACTCCGGCCTGTCACAAGCTGTTTAGGAGGCGGCGGATGGCGCCAGCCTTTAATCAGCTTCAGGGTCTCCATTGCGCAGCTCTCAGCCGCCGACACGCTGATACAGACAATCCAATCACCCACAATGCCCGTCAAAAGACGAAGCGCTGGTGCCACCACCGACTCCTCTGGTCGTTCTCTTTCCTTGGAGCCGCAGGACGAACACAGAATCAGCAGGAATTAAAAGTAAAGAAAACTGATGGGCTGTCTATTGTGTAAGTGGTTTGTTATACGTATATTCAGATGTTTTTTTTTCTTTCTTTCTTTCTTCAAAGTGCTGTAATTCATCCAGTCTATCTAAAGTAAGCTTTCAGTTTAGCGCCCATAAAAAGCCACAGATGAGACGTGGCCCAGATGGTGGAAGCTGTTAAAGACATTAGCAGCAGGAACAAGGAATTGCTTAAATCTCGTGGTTGTGACATTAAACTACAGTGTTCTCAAGTACGCTTGTGGTGGAAGGAACGACTGTCACTGGGAAGCAAAGCAGTTTAAAATTAATTTATTGAAACATTTTGCTGTTGTCATTTATTTGACAATACACTGCAGTTTGTTTGAGCCTTCAACACACATATTAACAGCAAAGAAGATTCCCTACGAAGAAGTTAATCTACATAAAAGTTGTTTATTGGTTTTATTTGAATGGCGGACAATCTGTCAGTTTGAGATTAGTGTCAAGATTAATTAGGTTTGAGACTCTTCTGTGAGGGTTATGGTATATGTTTTGTGTCTTGTGGGTTTTTCTCTGTCTCCGGTGTTTTGTGTCTTGGTGGGCGTGTGTTTTCTTGACAGGCTGGGCGGAGCCGAAGGGGAGAGGACTTTCTCGCGCTGGCAGGTGCCAATCATCAGCTCATCAGCGGGGCACCTGAAATACAAGCTTCTCACAGATCTCCAGCGCCAGATGATTGTGATTCATCCTCGTGGTACAGCCAGGCCGCCTAGTTGCTCTCCTCCGCGAAGCATTATAACTAAGTTTAAGTATTTTCGAGTCTCGAGTAATTCCAGCGTTCCCTCTTCGACTCCAGCATCCAGTGTTTCATGAGCCACACCAGCCGTAACCCTCTCCAGCTTCACCACGGAGCCCACCGCAACGAGCACCCTCACGAGAAGTTATTCTTCCACGAGCACCTGCACTGGAAAAACCTCCACCTCCAAGAAGCACCTCGAGCACCGTCCCTGCGCGCACCGTCCTCGGATTCCTCCACACCTCCCTCTCCAGCACTACCTCGGCGGCACTTCCCCCTCCTCGGATCCCAGCACAGACAAACCTCCACCTGCACCCCCCTCGACTGGCACTCCTGCATCTGGTGACCTCCACTCCCTCACCTTTACTAATAAAACCTTTTCTTTATAACCTGTTTCTCCCGCCTCCCCTTTTCGTTCGGATCCGCCCGCACAGCCACCGTACACAGGCCGTCACATCTTCTTTGCTTTCAACTGAGATGGATTCAGTTGGACTGGCATGCATATAATGTGCAATATTTAAAATTTAACACATGATTCTATGTCCTACCTCAGTATCATTGCCAGCAATACTTCAACTCTTTTGTTCGACTCTTATTTTAGCTTACGCATATTATTTTTAGTAACGTATTCTACCTATATCTTGTTGCTTTTCTACTAAGCACTGCACTTTTCTCAGCAACATCTGGCACAAAAAATGTCTTTGGGAATAATAACGTTGGATCTTATCTTTTTCTTATATATATGTTGGGTGTAGAGCTGAATGTGTTGGTCAGAATATAAGCCAGTAGTTCTGAACGGTTCGGAGTACCTTGACAGAAGAACTAAAGAGTCCACTGGGAAGTCCATCAGCTAATAATAAAGAAAAAGCTCAGACCAATGAAACAGCAGCTTTGAAACCAATTACCCCTCGGCAAGGGTCAGACAAATCTGACAAGTATTAAAAAAGTTTAACAGAGAAAGCTTTAATAGTCAAACACGAGGCTCCAGGTGATCTAACGAGGACATCAAGGAAAAACGAAAGAAAACACAAAGAAGAAGAACTCATTGTTTCCTTCCTGCTTCAAATCCCAGATGGAAAAATCCAGATTGCAAACACCTGGTAAAGAAGGAGGAGTTCATTAGACCTCAAAGGATCACCTGCTGCAGTTAAACTTTCAGATACAGCAACTCCTGGTCAAGGCTCCGTTCTCGTCTCCTTCGCTTTCTCGTCAGTCTTCTTTGGGCACCTTCCGGATCTGCTGCTCATCATAATGCAGCTGTTCAAGTTTGCGCTTTTAGTCCGTCTTTGTTTTAAGTACCCTCAGAGGAGAAAAGGTCCGAGAGGTTGATGCAGGAAAATGTTTAATGGTGCTTCAGAGATGGTGCCAGCAGCCAAACCTCACAGCGAGTCGGAGCCAAACTTCTGGCTGGAGTTTTAATCAAGAATAAAACGTATACGGACTAAATTAACGCCTGCTTGTCTGTCGAGAACACGGCGTACATGCAGATCCAGCAGATGTGGCGTGCTGCTCGCCGTCACTTTGGATGGAATCATTGATGAAATATTAATGTAATTTTCCTCTAGAGGCTGTTATAAATTAGTTTGATGTATAATTGGCAGAGCTATACAGCGAATGCAGCCCAGCCAGTGATGTAAAGTTGTGCCGCTGGCGTCTGCAGGGTCAATCGGGGAAGATCCAGAACATCGTGTAGTGGACATGTTGCAGCAACAAAGATGTTCTGTCACTGGAATAAACACCAGACATTACACGAAACAGAAGTGTTGGCAATACGACATGATTAGTGTAGATCAGAAACAGCTCAAATGTGTAACAGCTCCATTGGTATCCAACAAGAACCATATTATGTCACAAATATGCTGTAAAATTGTGAGACGCTCATGTTTTTAAGGCGCAACTGTTGAGATTCGTAATGTTAACGACATAGAAAATACATGGAAGGTCTTTAATGTTTGTTCAGGTGTATTTTTACCCAAACTAGAAGTGTGGTAACATAAATAAAGCAAACATTGATTGAAACGTGTTTGCAAGAGTGTATTTTAACCCAAACTGCGATCCTATCCCTAATGTAACCAAGTAGTTAAGGGTGCCTGAACTTAAAGAAGTGGTTTTGTAGCATTAAAACAAGCAAAAAGTCTGAAAATGACAAATAGCAAATGAAAATGCCACAAAACATTGAACAGAACATGCAAATCCAACCATATATTTATGGTTTTTTATATGGCCAAGGTAAAAAAAACTCACAAATCAGGTGACACATGACACAATTTTATCGTCATTACTGTCACCATAATATGTTTTGTTTGGAGCAACACAACTATTTTAAGTCTGGTGTGACTCTGCATTGTGACAAATGCCTCCTCTAATCTGTCTTTAATATCTTTGTAGACTGGTGGAACACCGTGACCATCATTAGTCTTCTCATTCATTTCAATGAGACTTCTGCATTTATACAGCGGGCGTTCCAAACCAGACGAGCTGGAAGAAAAAAAAAAAAACCCACAAGGAAAACATCTAAAGTTTAATGACCAGTAATCATAAGAGTATAAAGTCTTTGTTGCCATTATAACTTTGTGGAGATGCTCAGTCCTTCCTGGTGGTGTTGTAAACAAGCGATTATGTTCTGGATAATATTTGATTTTCCCTCTGCAGCCTCTTGTCTGAATTGCAGCAGTCTGATAATACCTGCAACTACTGATGCCATTAAATTCTAGATCCATGTCCTTAAATGTAACGTAGTCCCTTTCCTCCTCATGTCTACCTCTTCTTTCTGATTAGTTCTGTGGTTGTGATGCCCGTATAAGCTCCAGCACATCCATCCATCCACCAGCCTTCTTATCCAGAGTTGAGCTGGTTGCAGCATCCTGTGCAGACTTGGGTCTCCCTAGCAACAGTTCCTGTTCCTCCTGAAGGATCTCGGGCCAGATGAGATATAAAATCCCTCCAGCAAGTTCAGGGCCGACCCCAGAGTCTTCTCCCAGTCGCATACAGAACCTCCAAAGGAAGGCGGCCAGTAGGAATACTAATCCGATGTCCGAACCGCCTCAGCTGGCTCCTTTCAGTGTGAAGGAGCAGTGACTCTACTCTGAGCTCCCCCTGGATACCTGAACTCCTCACCCCTTCTCTAAATCTGAGCTCAGAAACTTTTTTTTTCAGATTCTTGTACCAATGACTTTTTGTTTCGGTCGCCACCCCGAGATCATGACCGTCATTTAGCGTTTGAACGTAGATTGTCTGGTACAAGACCTGCCGCATCAGCTACAGCAACTTAATTTTAACTTAATAACGTTGTCTGTTAATTTTTTTCAAAGCCAGAACATACTATTTAGCTGTGGTATCACCAAGTCGAACCAGAGCTGCACAGTGTTTCAGGAAACTGGGGTTTACTAATAGAAGTAATAGAAATAGTCGGCAATAACATGCAGCTAGCACAACTAACTGTGCTGTTTATTTATTGTTGCTATTTACCTGTAAACAACCCTTAACCTGCACATTGTTTATATATCTGTGCATTTATGCTTCATACTGTTTATTGACCAAATAAGACCAAAGTAAGAATTTAAAATGATAATGATAAACTGAACTGTTAACTTTTACTCAACACTCTCCGTCTTCACAGGAAACCAGTTTTCCGCGGCACCTCGCGGTCTCAAGGTTGGGGTGGCGCTCAGCCCTGTTGTTTCATAAATCAGGGGATAATGTAATTGGCTGAGATCGAGTCAGGGAGGCGATTAATTCGCCCGACTCCTCTAGCAGCACTTAAGGTGGCATTACTAACACTCCAGATGTATTATTTCAACCAGACGCCTCCCTCTTCTCGCTGAAAACCAGATGGAATAATGGAAGAATCTGACAAAGAGGTAGTTGTTTTTTCCCACCTATTCCACTTCTCTTTCTCATTCTTTCTTCTCTGGTTTCCACTCAGATGAAACCATTCTTCTCATCCCATCTTCTTTCTCTTTATCTCTCAGGGAACAGCCTGAAGTGGTGCTCTGTGGCCTTCAGAGTGTCATAACGTGCTCTATTTTAATGCCTGATAATAAGAAGGTTGATCCACTTTGCGCCACCTTCACTTCTTAAATCACAGGTTATTTATAGATGCATTTTGAGATAATATTTGTAATCCACTTTAAATGACAGTCTTGCTTATTTCATTGCAGCATTTTCTCCTCTAAGAGTTAAAGCAACATTTTTTTTTCCCCCATTGGTTTCCAGGTGAACACGAAGTCAAAGAAAGCATTTAATTATATGCGAACAGCAACGATTGCATTCTGCAGAGTTCAACTTTAAAGGCACTCAGGCACTAATTTTCAATGTCAGCTGGTTAAACCACTATTGCGACACGTAAACAACAAACAAATCAACTGCAAATAACTCTGAAAATGAGTGTTTGCAGCTGAAGCAATGCAAAGAATGACAAAACTCTGCCTTCAGAGGAGGTGAGGTGGCTGTAGTTTCTCTATAACTGTGAAGTGAATTTGAAGTGAGCTGTTAAAACGCTGCACAACATGTCGTCAGAAGGTGGCGCTGTGGGCTTCGTTTTGCATGGCGGTAAGAAAAACTGAGTCGAAGAGGCTGGAAACAAACAAGTTGTTTTCTAAAAAATAAATAAATAAATAAACTTTTGCTATCTAGGGTGGGACAGTGTAGAGAGGTTGTCAAGAATTATTTTCAAGCTGGAAAATTCTAATTATTTTTCCGTGTTTTTTTTGTGACATGTATTAGTCACTACAACAGAATTGGTTGAAATTAGTGTTTACATCACCTATGAAGCACACTAATGAAACCAAAGTCAATACCAAGACCCTGAAACTAGTGCAAGTAAACAGAATTCAGCCATCACTATTCCTATTCTTTACACTGGTGCTTTTTAATCTTTCTGTCTCTAGTTAAGTACATAAACTGTTTTCTGAAACAGTCAAAAACCATTTTATCTAGAGTTTTAAAAAAAAGAAAAAGAAAAAAAGTGTTGGTAGGTTTTTAAATCTTTGCTTCATCCATTAAGTTTTTCTAATGTAACACTTGTATATGGGTTTGTGTCCCTTTCTAATTATTATTTATTGTTATTATTATTATCATTATTATTATCAATTATTATTATTAGTTGCTGTTTATTTAGGTGTAGACAACCAAACTGCTTGGTCACATTTAGAGAAAGATCGTTGACACATCATCATCCTACATCGGGGGAAAAAAAGGCTGTGACTTGTTAGTATTTCTTTAAACCAATCACAACAGTGTGGGCGGAGCTAAACCCAGGATGCAGTGATGGTGCCCCTGCAAAAAATAGTGCCGGATGTTGGTGGAACATTCGCTGAAAAACTTAACAAAATCTATGGTAAAACCAATGTATGGGTCCTGCTTGGAAAGAGGATTTAGAAAACGATAAGTCATGGTTAGTGGAAGGAGAGACGGACATCTAAAAGGAGCAACAGTGACGACACCACCACCATTTTACATGCACTAATTCACACAACTGCAAGAGGATTGTCTATCGTAACATGCTGCTTTAACGAGTTTAAAGAATCAACAAGTATTGTTGGTTTTTGTGCACATGTTGGACGTCACACCTTGTGCTTTTCGTAACAAAATTGTACGTAAATAGAGCTTTACATCAGTAGCATTCAACTAGAGAAGGTTTCCTCCCAACCACTCCCCACACCGGCAGCTCAACAGCATCTATTTGCAAGAAGAATCATCCATGATGCTGTATTTATCGCACAACGAATCCCTTTGACCTGCACAGTCGCTTCTCGCATAGTTAAAGTTCAAATGCATTTGGCTTAATAGAGGAATTGTAGAGCTCCTGTACAAAGTTAAGTTTGGAAACAGAAGTTTATTTTTCTTTCATAAGTCACTCTGACACGTCGGGTACATTCGCTGGCATATTAGCTCACAATGAAAAACAACATAATATCCAGATTTAATTAATTGCGCAGCCTGATGTAAACATTGTTAGAGGTGGTTAGGATAAAATAAATAAAATCCTCCCTCCTTCTTCCTCCCATTTGCTCGCTCTCTCGTTCTCTCTCTGCAAATTGCAGCTCCCCACGGCTCTCCGTTTGAATTAAGCAATTTAACTGATTGCAATTACACACTGTCAAGGGCTCTTATATCACTTTGATTGAATAACAATTTTAATTCAATACCAGCCCTTAACAAATTTCTTTCCATTTTATACAATATGGCAGGAGTCAGTTGCAATTTTCCTAACCTGACTTTCGTGTTAGTTATTTTTCCTCCTTTAAACCAGAATGATTCTTTTTTTTTTTTCTTTCCATACAGGAAATCGAGTCCACGGGAACAGAATACTCCCTCTCAGTTTAGCCATGACTGATCATAATAAAGCTGACAATGATCCATCATGAAAGGGCAGCGTGCCCCTGCAGGATATAGTATTATCTGAGTGACATTTGCACCCTCATGCTCCCATTTTGCTTCCAGTTTCCAGCTCTCACTCACTATTATCTTTATCATCATTTATTTAGACAGAATCTCAGAGGAAAGGAAATTAAATTTAGCCTCTGTGTGCTTTCTGCTGCTTACAGTAGGAACCGACGCGTCTCGACACTGAAAAAGCACCTTCTGGACACTTAATTACAGAAGTGTTAGATTTATATTCTATAAAAAAATAGCTACCAAGACTCTTTGACATAGAAGTCCTGAGTGGGTTGGACGTCAGAGAATTTTAAATATGGCTCAAGTGTGAAATAAAAGCTGTGACATCGACAGAAGATTGAGATGCTGGACTGAATGTTTCAGCATTAAAGAACTTTAATCCATTTGTCTGAGATGTTTAAAGTTGGCAGAAAAGTCGACCACTAGCTCACGTTATTAAGGACACATCTTTAAGAACGATACTCGGAAAGTCCAAACAGAGAGAAAACAGATCAAAGAAGCAAAAGCAGAGAAATAGAGTTATACTTGGTAAAAGATTCACAAAATAAATCAATTCAAAAATAATAAAAGCACCAAAAATTGCATGTCTAATCAAGGAAAAAGAACAAGTGGAATAAAAGAAAATTTTATTCAAAATCCACATTCTGTTAACTGGTTTGACAACTGTCTCTCACATAGAACTCAGTGTGTACAAGCAAACAGACTCACTTTCAGTTGTTTCGAAATTTCCAAGGGCGTTCCACAGGGGTCGGTTCTAGGACCACTCCTCTTTAATTTTATACATAAACAACATTACACATAATGTTTCCAATGCCAGTTTTCATTTTTATGCAGATGATACTGTGATATACACCTCAGCATCCACACCAGAATCGGCTCTTTCCCAGCTGCAAACTGCTTTTAATATTGCCCAGTCAAATTTCTATGACCTAAAACCAAACCAAACCAAATTCATGTTGTCAAATTCCAAATCAAAACCACAGAACCTGCCTGCAATCCCCTCTTCTCAGGGTGTACAGATTGAATAGTGTCAGTACAGATACCTTGGAATTTTAATCGATGACTGTCTCTCTTTCACGCCTCACATCCAGCAGCTGGCAAAGAGACTAAAATTGAAATTGAATTGAAAATTTTAGAATCAAGTCTTACCTGTCTTTTGACGCCAAAATGAGACTGGTGACTGCCACTTTTATGTCTGTGTTGGACTATGGAGATACGGTATACATGAATGCTTCCACTCAAAGCCTGAGTGTTTTAGATTCAGTTTATCACGGTGCTTTAAGGTTTATCACCAATTTTAAATCTTTTGCTCATCGTTGTTTGTTGTACTCTTGTGTTGGATGGTCAGATTTGACCACACAAAGGAAGAAACACTGGCATATTTTGCTTCCTCGTTATTTACAGGTGTTTTTTTTTTTGCACAAAAGCTGCAAGTGGTTACAGTCTGCGGTCCCAGGATCAATTGCTACTGTCTGTTCCCAAGGCTAGAACAGAACGGGGGAAAGAAAGCTTTTAAATTCTCTACCTGGAACACTTTTTTAAAAAAAAAAAGATCTGAAACTGCAAGAGCTGGTTTCTTTAAACACTTTTAAAGTGTTTATAAATGGCTTGGAGGCAAAAACATCAGTCTGTAGATGTTTTGAAAGATAATTATTTTTGCTAGTTGTGTTTCTGATCTCTGCTAATATGTTTGTTTCTTATCTTCTAAATTTAATCTCACCGTGTACCATGAGTATGATGTTTGTGTGGATGTTGTTGTGACCTTGTTGTACTGCTGCATGTCTTGTCTGCGACACTCTTGAAAAGGAGACTTTTCATCTACATGAGCTTTCTCTCGGTTAAATAAAAAAAAACAAAAAAAAAACAGAGGATAAAACTTAAAAACAAGGGTAATGATGATACTGCTACTACAACTAGCACTACTGCTAAAAATAATAATATACTGTAGATCAATAAAATGAATGGCTGAGTCATTAACCATCCATGATGTATATTTTTTTTGTGTGTATTTTTAAGCATTGCATTAAAAAAATTAACTGAAAGAGCAAAATAAAAATTAAAACTTCTCCAATTTATTTTCTGTTTCCTTCGATTATAATAATTTCTGACCTGACAAACATTTAACTCACGAGACTGATCAGCTTTTTCTGCTTCGTTCATTGTCTTCGCCTAAAGATTGCAAGAAATATGGTTGATTTTGGTTCTGTTTATATTCTAGAGCGCTGCTTTCTGACAACATTACACAGCCAAGTTTTTCTGCACCAATGCAGGTGATGGAAATGAGAATAATTTGCATTTTGTTTTTACTTTTTGCAGTATTTCCTCGTCAGCTTGTCCTCATTCCCAGGTTGTCACATGTACCAGAATACACAGCTGATGAAACTGATTAGTTTGGAACATTGATTCTGTGTTTGAAACCCAAAAGGCCATTACTTTAAAAGACAGTTGAAACCAACAAGTTCTGGGTCTGACTGGTTTGTCTCAATGAGTCGGGTCCATTAATGAGGAGGCCAAAAGGCTAAACTTGGCTCAGCAGCACTTACAGACTGCGACATGAGATCATCTGGCAGAACGCCACAATGGCAGAAAGTGCAAACACAGGTTCCTGGTGGAATAAAACGTAAGCTGAGTGTTTTTACCGTTCATTTGATAAAAATATTTGCAGCCCTGATAGCTTTCCAGAGTTGTAAACTTTTATGCAGCCTTTCAGCATCTTGTCAGCCTTTAAAGTCCTGCATCAGTTGGTAAAACTCACCTTTGTAGATCTGTAGAAGCAAAGTCTGAACATCTCCTCGGTGCAGGATGATGGAGAAGCTGAGAAGCCCGGCCAGGTTTTCCTTCTCCTTCCTCTCTCCTGCGACTGACAAAAAGCCCCAGAACGAAACGTGTCCGGTGCAGGTTTGACGACGCTGACCTTTTCCTGGTCCATCTCCTCGACTCAAACCGGAATTTCAGATGAGCTCATATATATTCAGCTGAATCTCATCCTCCTGCCGATCCTCTGGAGACTCATCCAGAGCAGCTTCCTCTTCCTCTCCACTGAAATAACAGAAAGTCCCTGCCGGCGGCCCGTACCGAGTGCATCGTTTTTGTTGCACCACAGAGTGTGACGGGGTTTTTAAACATTTTGTTCCTTCTGGTGAACATGAACATCTAAAAGGTTTAATGGAAAGCTGCCCCATCGTTTCCTAAATGGACTTTTAGGTTTCACATTGGTGCCAGAAGGGAATGAAGATGGTTCATCCTCTGAAGAGCTTCAACATTTTCAATGAATTTAAACAACGCTCATCTTGGACTTGAAGGCGTTTTCATGATCCTGGCGGTGGTTGACCGTCCTTTACCTGCCATCAATCACTGAACACACCTGAACCCCTGATTCCACTGATCAGCCTCCTGCTGAATAAAACTCAGAATACGTACTTTATATATATTGTACTTAAAAAAATAAAAAATAAAATAAAATAAATTTAATGTATCTTTTTTTATTTTTTTTATTTTTGATATTTAAATGTAAGATGATTTTTTATAGTTTTTTTATTAGTTGTTTTTTTTTTCTGGCAGCAAAGGTGCCATGTGTTTAGTCTTTTTTTCTACCTTTTTAAAACGTTTTATTATTTTTTATGTTTAAATGTAAGTTTTTTTTAATGTTTGCCATGTGCTATGTTAAATTATTAATATTATTTTTTATTCTATTTCATTTTCGTTTTTCTTTTTTTAGCTTTTAAAAATATTTGTTCATCTTTAATTTTTATTTTAGTGTTTCAGTTTTATAATATAAGGTTATTTTTTGACATGTTTTATTTTTAACAGTTTCTTATTGTACATGCGTTTAACAGACATTTTTGTTTGGCAGCAAAGATGTCATATTTTCACAGTTTTTAAAATTAATTTCTTTATTAATTTCTTATTATTTTTACAGTTTGTTGTACGTTTGTTAATGTATGTTTCCAACAGCAAGGGCTTCAAATTTCTATGTTTTAACCAAATAAAATGTTGTTGTTGTCTTTTTTTCTTTTTACAGTTTTTGAACACTTGGGCATTCCACCATTGTTTAACATATTTTTTTCTAGCACCTTTTACGATCAAATATTTACAGTTTGTTTGTTTGTTTGTTTTGTTTTTACAGTGTGCTTCAGTCGTCCTACCAGATATCCAGGCTGATATTCTTTTCTTAATCAAGTTCTCACAACTGCACTTCCTCCCAGAACCTCCACCAACAAAAAACTAACAATTCTTTAGCCTTTAAAGGGGCCATGATTATACAAAACCCTCTTTTTAAACAACTGTTTTATGTCACCAGTTTCTTTTTTTTCGTCTCTAGACACACATCAGTTTTGCAGCCTGTTGTAAAGTCTGCAGCTTCTGCTCCACTTACTAAGCAGTTGTAGAGAGAGTCTTCTTCTTGAAAAAAAAAAAAATTGGTTTTAAAGCTAATACAGACTGAAACTGAACAGGGCTAAAACCAGGAACTTCATAGACATGCTACAAGTAACGATATGTGCAGTCGTTTGAGCTGAAACTTAAAATACACATCCTGGAGACGTGAAACCAACAGTAACTCGCTAAACAGGAGGATCTTTAATCCTCTGCTGTGTGTTCTGATGACTGCATTTGGGTCCAAACCTTGGTTCACAGTCTGGCCCGATTTTGCCGAATCAGTCCAGAACAATAAAATGATTCAGGAACTTTACAAACGTCTTCAACCCCCCAGAGACCAGCCCTTCGGCAGGTCTAACCATTCATCTGCATGGATCAATCACGTCTGCATTTGCATCATGTGTCAGCGTATTCCCGATGCATTACGTTAGTTCTACGTGTTGCAGGGACGGTCGGAGAATCCACAAACGCTATCAACGAGGAAAACCTCTGACTGGATTCCTTTGAGGTGAGATGCAACAGCAGAATCTCGGTGGACTCTGCCAGCGAGCAGCTCGGTGACCTGTGAGAGTCCAGCCAGCATTAACAGTCAGGTAAATATGTTATTATGGCCCAAGGCAGCCGCTCACTTCCACCTGAGCAAGAAACTGGCGTTGCCTGTGGCAACAATGAGCCCAGCATGAGAAATGGGATCCACTCCAGATATATAAGATGTTGTTTGGGCAGCATTTTTTTTTGGTTTGCAGTCATGAAGAGCCTGATTGTCTTTCTGTTGTAAAGTTTTGTCCTCTCTGTGCTTTCCCTCCGTCCAACTTTTTCTCCTTAGCTCTTTGCTAATGTTCCCTTTCCTCCTCACCTCTGGCCTCCTTCTTCCTCACACCGCCTGCCTGTCTTCCACCTCTTTGTTTTGGCTCTTTGCTCATCGCCTTGTTTGGTCCGTCAGGAGCAGACTCGGCTTTATGGGAAAACCTCCTGCGAGAAGTAAAAATGGGAGCACATTTACAGCTTTTCACATTTTGAGCTAAGTAATTCTGTCTGTGTATTTTTATTTGGTAAAGTGGGAAAAAAGAAAACGTTCCTGGGAGCAGCATCTTTTCATCAAGTCGTGGTTGAAGCCGATGAAACAGTTGAGTTACTTTGGTGCACAGAGCTGAACAAACATGCAGTAAAAAGGTTTGAAGTGAAATTCACTGGGGTTGGATTAGACCAGAGAAAATAATCAGCAGCCTTTTTTTTAATAACATGTTGAAGCTATGTGACTGTTGATGAGCAGCACATCCAATCACAGTTTAGCATAGCTCTAAGTCCTGCTTGCAATTATTATTGTTGTTGTTATTCTGCAACTGAGGCTCCAAAGTTTTTCTCTGTAAATTGGATTTTTATGTGTCTGTCAATATCACAGCAAACTTCAGAAAGCACCTCCAGAAAGCTCTGGGTGAGGTGGTGCATTAATGTTCTTTAGCAGTTTAAGGGCAAGACAGATGGGCGCTATTCTCCCTCAAGTTTTTTTCTTACGGCCTCGGCTTATAATTAAACCATTAAAAAACCCTGTTTTCGGGGGTGTATGGAATTTTTTATGCGGCGTAGATCGTCCTATCGAATTAGAAAACCGGTGGAGTCTGTCTGCTCTGTTTGGCTGCATCACAACTGAAAACAAGTTTCTTTACAGTCATGAAGTTTGTCAAAACCGAATAAACACGTAAATATTCTCACACTTTGTACGACAGACGGAGAAGAACAAACGACTGAACACAGCAACAAAGATGAAACCGCTCAAGTTAGAGGCATGAAACGTGATATATATCCTCAAGCGAAACTCGCTGCTCCAGTCCTCGACCTCACATAATTGGCTCGCCCTTCCTGACTGTCACACGACGATCAGCGACCTTAATGCCGCTTGATGACACACTAATCCGGATGACAGTGCTAAGCCGCTATATAGGCATCATCTGCTTGCCGCCGAGCCACCGGACAGTTATTCGTTTTCCAGCGAGGAGGCAAGAGAGTCATAATTTTGATTCGAGCTTTGACCTGGAAACGGGAGAGAAAGAGTCGGCTTTACTTACTGAGCGTCCACATGTGTGCTGGAGTTACCCATCGGCAGGTTTGCAGCTGAAACCTGCACCGATGAGAGCAAACAGCAGCTCTGCTTTAGGCTCTGCAACCACAACAATGAGCTGGAAGATGCTATAAATCTCTTTACATCTGGGAATTTCCTTTATATATATACATAAACAATAGAGTGCGTGAAATGCATTGTTTTCATGCTAATATTGATTATAGCTGCTTTAATGATTGCAAAAATAAATCAAGGGCAGTGCAGGAAGCAACTCTTTTTTTTTCTTCTTCTAAAAACACTCTGATTGCAGTCTAAATCAATGCACATTGTTTGATTAAACTGCAAATTTACGTCTAATCAACAACTTTAAGTTTTAATGGCGCTTATCCTCACATTAGGGGGCCTTTTGTTGTTCAGCGCGCCCTGACCCGCTCATTGTTTCTCATTAAATGTCTGTAAGGTGCAGGTGCATGCTTGTGTGTTTCCCTACCTGCCAAGGCCTGATGGCAAATATCTGGACAGGTGTGTTTAAGTCTGCGTGTGTGTGTGTGTGTGTGTGTGTTGTCGAGCTGTTCTGGCTGTAAGCAGGTGCTCAGGTGTCCTTGGGTTGAACTTGACACTCGCCTCATGAATCAATCTCCACTCCAGGGTTATCTGGCAGTAGTGTTGGCAGTGCTGTGTGTGTGTGTGTGTGTGTGTGTGTGTGTGTGTGTGTGTGTGTGTGTGAGTAAGTGAGTGTGTAAGAGGCAGTGTTAAGACTAGCCAGGAAGGTATTAACTTCTGATTGATTCATTTGGCTCTAATCCACCTCGCAGTGAAAGGTGCTGCTCTCCTTTTTTTTTTTAAAAAAAAAACATTATTTACTGGATATTCTCTCAGAAGTGGACATAAAGGTGCTCACAAAGTAGTATTTTTGCTGCAATCTGTCATTTTTCTTTCAAAATTTACACACAAACTGCTGAAGATTTACATTTTTTGCAGCGTCCAAACTTTCCCTCTTCCGCAGATTTTCCAAAACTGAGGCGATGAAGTATAAAATGCAGGTTCGCAATTAAGGGATACAGAGAGGGAAAAAGAGAACAGCAATTATGACTAATTATCTGGCTCATGTGTGCATACATTACATTTAAATCGTGCCACAGCCTTCGCCGCTTTTTCTTTTTTTGTCACGGATGTTGTGAATGCTGAGAAAAGGCTGCTGGCTCGAGCGTCGTTTTCATTCTCACAAGTCGTTTTTTAATTGAGCCCTCTGGCAAAAAGTCAGTTTTTATGTGTATCTCGCACACGTACAGTTTGAAGCCGCAGCACAAACGGTTTGTTTCCCACATCTGGCTGTAAGAATAATCACAGCGATGCGTCGCGTGTTGATCGCTTTCTTTTCGAGACTCTTTTTATTTATTTATTTTTTTGTTTTAGCTGCAGTGGCAGAAACCTTTCTCGGATGCCTCCCAGGTTTTCCTTTCATATGCTTCCCCTCGTTGCTGTAGTTGACTCTCTTTAGTTGCTGCTTGACATGAAACACATCGCTACTGGAGCGAAAATGACACCAGATTTCAAACACTACACACGATGTGGATCTGTTTCCCTCTAAGTGGGACCATAATTCACAAAATGAACATTGTGAAAAAGTTTTAGGAAAATGTTTAATGAGGCAACAAATTAGGTCAGAAGTAGGATCACTTTCTCATCGACTTCAATACAATCAGACCTCTGAGGAGTCGCCCCCTGCTGGCTGCTGAAAAGAATGCAGATTTGAGGCGCTTCTGCTTCGGCTTCACTTTTCAGACCTGATGGATACTTGCAATTTTTTAAACAATGTCTAACCAACACAGGAGGTTAAAAAAAAGGCTGACTATAAGAGTGTTTCCTATTGGGTTTAAGTATTTCTTGTTGCTCTATTTGCCCTACCATCCAGGCTACTGAAACTTACACTTTAAGGATATCTGTGCTCTGCTTGCAGCCGGTGAAAAACTTCCCTTGTGAGTATATAAAATTTAAAGGAATAAAGACAATCTAATGCTCTGATAAGCTCTGGTTAATGATGAATGTTGGAGCTTCCATCTGTTCATTTTGCTAAAGTTATACCTGATAGCCGCATTCCACTAGTAAGCATCATAGACTGTATAAAAGATGGACGTAGCAACCGGCCTTGAAAAATGAAGCCAACCCGGAAGTGTCAAAAACCTACGTCCGCCAGCTGCTGGCACCAAAAAGCCCTGGCTCCCATAGACTTGAATTGGAAAAGAAGTGATCACAGATCACTAAATACTGCATTCTTACAGCTCAGGATTTTTTTCTTATTAGTTTTCATGGTCAAATCCAGAGATCAGGTGGCCAATCTGAAAATAAATCAATACTGAATTTTTTAAAAATCGTCAACATTTTGTGGGGCAAGGGGCGTGGCTGGCTTGATTGACAGTCGGCAGCGACCAAACAGATGAAGCGAGCAGAAGGCGGTAAATGTGGGCGGGCAGAGAGGGCCCGCCTCTCAATCTGTCTGACCAATCGCTGCTCCTATGGCTCCGCCCCCCTCCGATGGTTTTTGCGTCACTGGCTCCAAAAATCCAAGATGTCAACCAGGAAGTAGCAAAACCCTGGCTTCATTTTCTCAGTGCAGAAACCAACGGGTGACGTCACGGTAGCTACGCCCATCTTTTATACAGTCTATGGTAAGCACAGAGACTGGGTTTGCTTTTTTATTTTTATGAATTTACTTATCGATGTTTCCTTACAGCGGCTGTTGACATCTCTGAGCATCCTGGAGGCCACGATTGGGAATAATGGATTCTGTCCCCATTTTGGAATAAGAATCAGTTGTAACCGAGCATCACGTTGGTTTCTTAACATAAAACGTGTGCTCATATGCACAAACATGTGCAGGAAGAACTGAAACTTTATCAAATTAATGGACACAGTTTGCAGCTGAGTTGAGTTTGTTCCGTTTCGACCGACTGACCGGACGCCGATGCCGCCCGTGTTATTAACATTTAATTTCCACGAGCTGCACCAGCGGCGCGTCTCGAGGGATGGCGGAGTCAGTAATCTGTCAATTAGACTGAGACTGAGATGTCTTAATGACTATTGAATGAATCAGTTCCATGGTGCTGACACGGGAAGGATTGCAACAAGTTCACAGAGTTTTCTCTCGGTGGATCGTCATTTTGTTGACGGGAAACGGTGCAGATTTGGAAAAAAAAGGAAAATCTTGAGTTTAATTCATCTCTTTGGTGGACGGTTTCCATGTTGCACCACACTGGACAAACACAAATGGGTGTAATATAATTTAAAACTTAACAGCTGCATGTGGAGCAGTTCTATGCTACACTATGCGAACCTGACCTCAGCAGGAAAACTACAGCACTCGGACATTCCAAGGCTGAGACATACATGCTGTATCTGGTTTTTATCAGAACACAATCAGCTGTCCAGATCTTTCATCTTTTGATATGATGATACTTGTCTCTCTTTCAAATATGAAGATGACACCACTGGCAGATTTTACATAGTATTTACTTCTTCATATTGAAGATCTTAAACACATCCTAAGTTGGTTGATGTTGCTCAGAATTAATTAACACGCCGTGATTTCACTTTTTTTGTTGGCAGCTCGGCTAAAAACATTCATGTAAATTTAAACTTTATATTTGCGTGCAAACATTGCAAGCGAGTTGTTTTCAGCTTCGTTTATCTACTCACTGCTTTTATTACCTTTACTTTAAAGCTTTTATCTTGGTTATTATAAAGGACAATCATACGTGCTGGTTTTGTTCAGAACATTCTGGTTTGTTTAGATCCAACATCGTATAAAATGATGATTTATTAAATGTGAATTAATTTCAAGGGAAGAAAAATGTAATTCTTATGTTTTAATACGTATTTCACAGTAGAGATATCTATTTATCACTGTGTAGGGGAGAGTGTCTGGAATTAAGAAATGTCAGAGCCATGATGGTGGGAAACTGTGTGAGCCTTTCAGCCTGACAGAAAAATAAGACGTTATTTTATTCACTAAGCAGTTCACATCCAGCAACCTGCTTTTCATTTGACAACTTTTCAATTGCGATGAAAAACAAATGCATTATTTGTTGTGGAAAGTTGAATTTAATGTCATCTTCATGCTGGAGTCAATGCAGAAATCCTTTTTTTTAAAATAAAACTGGATGAATTTTTGGCACAAAAAGACGACTAACGCCATCAGAAAAGGTTTGGTTCTGCTGTTTAATTAGCTATGCATGGGGCCCTTTATGTCGGCCACACTAACTATTTTTGCACGAACAAACATCCAATGAGCGTAATAACAAAGCTCTGGATCTGCTCCGTCTGGCGATATAATATTAACACGTCTGGATGGATGCGGGTTGATTAAATTTCATGTAAATTCTGCATTTTCTTTTTTTTTTTTTCTCCATTTTCGACACTTGGCTGCGCAGACGAGCGACCGGTATTGTTGGAAAGGTTAAGTCATGCAGTTTAATTTGATCTGCGCCACACTTCGCTGCAACAAACACTTCGAGAGCCGTTCGGCCGCGAAGAAGGGACTCGAATTTTTGGATGCGAAGTGCGTCTCTGAAGCTCTGAGGGTTAAAATGACGTCCGTGTTTACGCAGGTAAACGTTTGAGAGCGTGGAGGGTTTTTTTTTTTCACGCTGGTAACTGAGAAAATAAGCTTGTTGCAGATGTGAAATGGTTAATATTAATTCAAACTGAGATCTTTTGTCTAAACCTGAGCAAACAGTAAAAGAAAAATAATAATAATAACCAGAAACCTAATATAAAGTCTCATAATGATGCTCCAAACGCCACCAAAAACAACCAGATTTTGATATTCTGCTCATTTTTTAAGTCTTATGTTGTTTAATTAGTCTTTGCCAATCGATTTATGATGAGTTGGCACCATTAAAATATTAATCTATGTGTTTCAGAAGAGAATAGATGGGATTAACTTGTCATTATTGTAGAGTTTTAATTGTAGGAGAGAAACTGGTGCACTGGAGGCCTGTTTTTCCACTTTAATTTACCGTATATCTGCTCACTTCATGTTTCCCCCATAAATTTTCTCGTGATTAACCATAATTTGAATGAAATGGGATCTTTTCTCATTTTTTTTTCCCACCTCTTCCAGATGAAACTTATTATTCATTAATAAGTAATTATTCATTAACCTCCTGATAAGTGTTCTTGAACGCGCGTCATTACCATTTTCTCCGTTATTTTCCTGCAGCTTGACTGGCAGTCTGATATGAAACAGACCCCAGCCGCTGCTCTCCAGGATGCCAGGCAATTAAAGAACAGTATTTCTCCCTCTCATAAAGTAGGTCGCGGCTAATTGCATTTGACGACGAAGAGCGGGAACATAGTGAGGCGGAAATTATATGCAAGGCTTGTCACAACAGCTGGATTAATAAACATGAAGACAAAATGCCCATGGAGTTTGTCTCTGGATGTCTTTTGACAGCGCCGATTGCGTGTTTATTTGGCTTTTGACAGATTAAAAAATGAACATCATGCCTTCGTGAATGCACACTGATGCGTGCTTTATATAATGTAGAAAATAAACGGCGGTGAAGCTGATTTATTTATAGGGACCGAGTTATTATTTCACCCCCCGTCGGATTAAGAACAAGCCTCCGAAGCTGCCACTTTAATTTCCTGTTTAACAAGGCATGTTGCACTATAGAGTGATTAAAAAGTTAATGTGCATCATGGTAACACTTTAATTGACTCGTGAAAAAAAGTAGCATATCTGTAACACACGATGAGCACAAACAGATCATAAATGGAGCCTGAAGGTGAAGAGTTTACGACCACAAGACAGAAATAAACGTATGCAACCTGTGACGAAGGGTCATGAGCCTACAGAGCTAAACTTTAGAAACTCACGAGATTAAAAAGTTTGCAAAGTATAAGATGCCCTAAATGTTTTGACACTTGTGTGTTCATGGAGGGCAAATTATTCTAATTTAATAAAAGCAAAAGTTTGATTGGAAGGTTTTTGATGAAAAACAAAACATTTTATTCAACTTTAAATGACAAGAGACAGCAATGCAAGGAGCAAATTAGAACACTTTAATGTCAGGACATTTACAGACACAACACTCGCTCTATCAGCTCTTCTGACATCACATTTTTCTTTTAGAACTTCAATAAGTTTCATTTTTGTTTTGTCGTTTGTTTGCTTGCTTGTTTTGTTTTATTTTTTCAAGGACAAAATTGTCTTTTGTGCAGAATAACACAGTTAAAATGCCAAAAATCGTTTTAAAACACGCAAGAAAGTGGGTGTTTATTATAAAAATATTGAAAAAAGCATGGAACCAACATGTACAAAAGTTTCTAAGTTCCCTCTTATGTTGTCAATACTGGCCAAAAAGAAAAAGAAAAGTGACTCTCTCTATATATTGATATTTTACTACTTTATCTTAATAGTTGCCTCCTCTCAAGAAGTCCAGGGGCCTCATTTATCATCAGTGCGTAGAAAAGGTTCTAAATTCTGTCGTACATAAAATGTAGAGTGTGCGTAAGTACAAAAAAATCCGTATTTATCAAACGTGCATACGGGGGTCGTACGCACATCAGTGTTGATAAATCCCACTTGTTCTTAACCTCCGTGTTCATGCACGTTGCCTTCAGGAACACCTCCAAATGACCAACACGCCTCTTTATAAGCAAGTAAAGATTTTTTCTTTTTCCTCTCCTGTCGTCATCATCGAGGCAAAAAGGGCGAAAAAGAGGAACTTTTATGAAACTGAGATCGAGGTACTTGTCAGCGAAGTTGAAGCAAACCAGAAAATATTGTTTGGTGCATGAAATGTTGGGATAAGCAACGAAAGAAAAAATACTGCAGATCAGATAACCTTTCTGTTGAGTCAGAGGAGAGATTGCCGGCAAAAATTTTAAAAAGTGGTTTGACGTTAAGCTCAGTGCCAAAAAACGCATCACAGTCCATAAAAGAGAAATGATGCAACTGGAGGTGGACGAATTAATACCGAACATTCACCCAGCGGATAACCCTGATCACTACAGATGACATGTTGTAGTAACCAAAGTCCAGCTAAAACATCTCCACACTCTGTGACACTCACCAATAAGCCAGCCGTCTTCAACAGCTCCTGCTTGGAGACCCACAGAGCTGTTTTGCTCAATGAATGAGTTGTGCATTCCTCCAAACCACCGGGCAACAATATTGGATAGCACTGCATTGGACAGCAACAAATGTGCATCGCAAATTATCAGTACGTTGATTGAATGAAACCCTTTTCTATTTACAAATTTAAACTCTTTAGTGATGCTGCTTTGATTGCGATGTGGGTGCAGTCTATGGCTCCACATGTGTTTGGGAATCCAGCGATGGTATTAAGTCCCCGTTTGATTTGGGCTCATCGGTGATGGCTGTAAGGGAACTGGATGTAGGCTGGGGCCAGGGGAGTTATGGCATCCAACACTGCCGGCTTGATCCTGCTCAGTGGTGGCTGGAAATGCCGCATACGTCTCCAACCTCACGCTGGAATGTGGTCAAAATCACTGAATGCTTTCTATTTGTAGTTTCACTATTCTACCGCTGGATTATGTGTGTACGCATGGTCAGAAGTGTGCGTATATTTATGCACATTCCTAAGTGTAAGTACAAGTTGATAAATTCCATACTTTGCGTAGGAATGTTCGCACTGATTATAAATGAGGCCCCATGACTTTTTATCACATTCTCAGTTGTGCTAAGGTGCACATATTTTTTCCTTTTTACAGGATCTGGTGGAAGATTTTTGTATTTTTATACCAGTGTGTCTGCCCCAGTGGCCTAATGGATAAGGCACTGGCCTTCTAAGCCAGGGATTGTGGGTTCGAGTCCCACCTGGGGTGCAGAGTAAGACAGGTGAAGGCCTGAGCCTAGATAGCAGACAAAAGACTGAAACCGTCCCCTTCATTTTCACTTCAAGCTTAAACTCCAGGTGACTCAACAGATCAGAAGGTAGCAGGTTCAAAGCCCTTTAACCCAACCTGCTCCAGGGGCGCTACCATGGCTGAGTCAGCACTCCAACAGCAAAGTTGAAAATCTGATGATTCATTCTGTTTTAACAGTTTTTGTCTCTGATAAATGGTGTATTTGTGATGGTTCATTAAAGCTAACGTGACGTTTTCATCCTGCAGGTGGGTTCTGGGGGAAGTTTTATGATGGACAAATATGTTTACACTTTTTTCCAAATCTGATTCCTGACAATATATTTCTTCTATTTTTTAAAATTTATTTCATACTTTCCTGTGTTGGTAATAAAAAATAAGCACGATTCATCTTTTTTCATGCTTATGCTTAAACACATTCAGCACTTGGTTAACAATACAGAAAGATGGAAGCACTGATTTGGGATTTAATGTGCAAGATGGGAGGCTTCTAACAAAACTTTTTCAAACCTTCACACGACCACTGACCCCAGCTGAGTAAAATCATGTTTCTATGCTTGGATTTGGATAATTTGCACGTCACACATGGTGTGTTTGAGGACCACTAGAAAGGGGAACATCTGATGATTTTAACAGTTTTTGTCGTTGACAAATGGTGATTTATTAAAGATAACGTGATTTCAAACGTGCCAATAAGCTCCGGGCTTCAGAGGGTTAATTGGTTCGTTGTGAAAATCATCAGTCATAAAAACGAGAATCGGTTGTCCTGATTGTTCGTGTGCTGTAATGTAATTAACTTTGTCATGGTGCTGCTGTGTTGTGTGTCTGCCACCCAACAGCCTTTCAGTCATTTACGGACGTTTGAAGATAAATGGCTCCTGTGTCACGCCGCCGTCCGTCCTCCGACTGTCCGGCTGTCATTGTCCGACATGATGGAGGGAAGTGACGGCGAGCAGCAGGTGGCTACACGGCTCCATTATTGGCTCTTTGACCCGGACAACAAAATAATGGCACAAAGACAGTCGGTTTCCAGGCAGCGCTTCTGTTCCCCCTCAAAGAGCCAAACACCGAAAGACATCAAAGAATGGCTGCACAGAGAGGCTTTGTCAAGGTCCGCTTTGAATTGCTTGCTCACCTCGAATGACTCTTGGTCTCCGAGCTGGAAAAGCACAAAAACATCGAAGGAAGCCATTTCATCAAGCTGAAACACCGACAGCAGCCCGAGGTTGTGGTGCAATTCCCTAAAAAGTGGCGAGGGGCGAAGGTCGCCTTTTGCAAAACAGACATTTTAAACTGATTCTAAACTTTCATCCTGGAATAATTCATGTTAGAAAACGACACGTCGTAGAAAATGATTGCATTCCTTCGCCTCTTGGAATAATTTGTCTTTAGGAGAGGTTCATAAATTTGCAAAAAACGTGTCTTTTACTTGAGCTAATTGAACATCAAAATGAAAAAACAAAGTGATAAAAAGAGAACTCTGGTGATCATGCAGTTTTAATTATAGCTGTGAACAGATTCCTTGGAGACATTATAAGTGTTCAAGTTGTTTTTGTGGCTGCTTCACACACGAGACGCTCCATTGTTCAGTATGTTTAGTTTTATGATGGATAAATGTATTTAAACTTTCTCCATTGTGGTTGTTGATGATATATTTCTTTTGTTTTGTTTTTATTTTACTTTCCTGCTCCTATAGTTAAATAATCTTTATGGTCATGCACATGCAACAATTGGTTGGCAATACAGGAAGTGGGAGATGGAGGCTATAAAACATTCAACTAAAATCAGGATCCCTACTTACGTTATCTCGAGTGCATCAAAGTACTGAACCTTCCTGAGCTTTACTCACCCACCACTCAACCCCGACCACCTCCCCTTTACTTGTGTTCATAGACTGTATAAAAGATGGACGTACCTATCGTGACGTCACTCGTTGGTTTCTGCACTGAGAAAATGAAGCCAGGGTTTTGCTACTTCCTGGTTGACATCTTGGATTTTTGGAGCCAGTGACGCAAAAATCGGGGGGCGGAGCCATAGGAGCAGCGATTGGTCAGACGGATTGAGAGGCGGGCCCTCTCTGCCCACCCACATTTACCGCCTTCTGCTCGATTCGTCTGCATCATCGCTGCCGACTGTCAATCAAGCCAGCCACGCCCCTTGCCCCGCAAAATTTTGACGATTTTTTAAAAATTCAGTATTGATTTATTTTCAGATTGGCCACCTGATCTCTGAATTTGACCATGAAAACTAATAAGAAAAAAATCCTGAGCTGTAGGAATGCAGTATTTTGTGATCTGTGATCACTTCTTTTCCAGTTCAAGTCTATGGGAGCCAGGGCTTTTTGGAGCCAGCAGCTAGTGGACGTAGTGATACTGCAGGTTTTTGACACTTCTGGGTTGGTTTCATTTTTCAGGGCCGGTTGCTACGTCCATCTTTGATACAGTCTATGCTTGTGTTACATGCCAGTTGTCTTTCCTTTATTTGTAAAAGGTGAAAGACGACAGCCACCGTGCAAAGTTAAACATTCCAAGTCTGCTCTAAAAAATAATTCAGGGTTCTTTTTCCCACAACTTAACTGCATGCATGGTTGCAAGAAAAAGTTGTAACTTATGGATTTAGATATAGCATTTAAGTTGCTAATATTGTATCAAATGGTTATCTGTTAGAGGACTTTTGAGCTAAACAAATGTGATACAAAGGGTATTTCAAGTGTGATTTATTTTACAAATGAATTCTCCTAAAGCAAAGACAATGAAGCCTTGAATCTGTCTTTGTGGCCAAACTTGCCCACTGCACCCAAAAACATCAAGAGGAGAGCTTTAAGTGTGAAAATCTAATTGGAACAACTTCATTTATAAAAATGCGACCATCCTTAAAGCTTGTGTCTTCAGAAGTAATTTTAAATAATGCTGACAAACTAGTTGGAACATTTTTTCTCAACTTTAAGACTCCTGTTTCTGCTAACAATCATGAAAAAAGTAAAAACACCTCATTAGAAGTTGTCATAATTCAACAAGATTAATGCAAACTATTGCATCCTGCATGCAACAGTATGTATTTTGTAAAGCTGTTGTATTATTGTTTAAACAGTCTTGGGTTCAAATTTAGTTACCTGTTGTTTTATTTTGAAAATGTCCCTTTCCTTGTGCAGCTTTGGTAGTTTTGCTTCCTTTGTTTTTCTGCTCCTCATCGTTTCCTCCTGCGTCTCGTTACACAATCAGTTCCTGCATGTATAAATAGTCTTGCCTCTGCTTGTTTTTTTTTTTTTAACTTACCTGTTTGAAACCTTCAGTTTTCAGTTACAAACTTTCCTTCTCTTTTGTTACTGCTGTCATTTGTTACCTCGCATTCGTTTATTAAAGTTTCTTTTTGTTCTTCCTACGTACTCACGCTTCTCGTCTTCTGCAATTTGGTTTCTTTCTTTTTTTTTTTAATTCCACAACAGACAAAGTTAAGCAGAAGCATCCACTGTTTTGTCGTGATGGTTATTCCGTGGCCACGTACCAAAGGAAAATAACTATGTTGAAATCTATCACCGCTGTTGGATCAGCTACCACCAACAGTTGCTGCTTCAACACCTCACCTGCTGTTTTCGGATTTTTCTAGAAAACTGGCAGCATTTATTTATGAGTCCAGCCGGTTCTTCTGTCCTGCTCTGCACCTAAAGCCATTCTGACCGCGCTATAGAATTTCTTTTGAGTATTTTCATATTTCATACAAGATTTCATTGGCGTACACGCCTCCGTGCGTTGAAGGAATTTAATGTCCTTTGGGCTTATGAAACCTTTTCAAAGCTTTTAAGCTTTGAACGGGAAAAAAAAGGACAACAAAGGACAGAAAATTTCAAACGGGGGGAAAAAAAATAAAGAAATGTCATCCACCTCGGTTGGTTTCTGGGTGTTAGATTGTGATGTTCAGAGAGGCTGAAGAACACATGTGGATGCAAAGAGGTGGAGGCTTCGGCCACGTCCTCTTCTACATCGAGGATCATTGAAATTGGCTCCTCAGTTATTTCTACAATCCCTCACTCACTCTCTCGGTCTCTTGTCACACTGCCTCGAATGTCTCACCTGTTACACTAAAGGAGAAAACCTTTTTACCATTGCGAGGATATTTTTCCTTCAGTGCATTAGACAACAGTCGAACACAACATATAAATTCTACAATTTTGGTGTTTGTTTTACATATAACATCGGTCTCATTTGATAGCGATTGTAGAGAAAGACCGAGGGGATGAGATGTGGCAAAGCTTTTATATTTTACCAAATCTTAAGAAATCTCAGCTGATGAAATCTTTTATCATGTGTGGCCATAAATGATGAGATATGCCGAGACTCTCTTGTTAGCATCAAGTGTTGGTGTATGACTCTTTCACTGGAACCACACTTTGCTTTCCATCACCATAATCATTCACGAACAATAAACAGAAAGATATACGAGAACTTGAAGCTGAAGCAGAGAACAACATCAGATATTGAGGATCATGAGGGGCTTCTGCAGCATCTACTAACGTCACAGTGTTTGGGTTTTGGTTATTGTTTTTAAAGATTACTTTCTGTGTGTTTTCCAGTTTGCATCTCTTGTTGTTCCGTTTGTATCTCACCCTGTTTGTCCATGTGTACCTTCCATCCCCCTTCTCTTACTTCCTGTTTTATTTTGAAGTTGCCTTCCCTTGTCCGTCGCTTGGGTCATTACTTCCTTTGCTACTTTTTTGACTGTCCTGATTAGTTTCACCTGTCTGTTTGCCATTAAATCTGTGGAACGTCCCCTTATGTTTACCTGCCTGGTTTTCCTGATCTTCCTCTCCTGGATGTAGTGTATCAGTCCCACATGGTCTAGCGGTTAGGATTCCTGGTTTTCACCCAGGCGGCCCGGGTTCGACTCCCGGTGTGGGAACAAAGCTTATGACCTTCTATGCAGTGGTCTGCTGAGGAGACTTGACCAACTGGTTCGGGTCACATTTGTCTCTTTCGAAAGAAAGGACATAGACAACATGTGTCACCCCAAGCAGCTCTTTCAAGCTGCTACATCCTTCATGCAAGAAAAAAGAACAGGCCTTTGTTCCTTCTGCACACTGTTAACATGTTCATGACAACACTTCTCCTTATGTGCATGTCATAAAACTATTTTTCTATTGTTGTGTTTTCAATTTCTTCCTCCTACTTCAAGTTGAAGGGTCACCATTTTGCTGCTTGACGTGTCTACACAATTAAACTTCCAGGAAGTGGTACAAGCATTGCTGAAGTGCTGGGAGCAGCATATCGTTGCACAATGAACTTCAGCAAGGAGAGCAACACATTTTAAAACAGATTTTTGAATTTTATAAATGCAGTCTTAAAACGTTTTGATCAAACACGTAGTTTCTAGAAGACAAAATGCAGCGGTACAGCAGTGACGTTGCATTAATCACACTCCAAAGCAACTACAGTACATTAAAAACAAATAAATTATACACTAAAAGTACTGCAGTAACAATAGAACGAAGACAAAACAATAGCTCTACAGTGTGGAGAGTACACACTGTACAATGATGAGAACGTACTGCAATGAACTGTAGATTAGTTCAGTGGATGAAAAGCTACACAGCAAGTTGCAGAACTGTTTACTGAGGATGAAAAATTACCTTGAACAAATGCCATGAATATGTCACATCAGGTATTACAGACGATGTCTGATATGAACATGAACATACAAAGTCAGATGTTTAACTTTGTATTTTGATGAATATTTGCTGACGTTGGATGTTGAACCTTAACGAGGCTGAAGGTCACTCCGGGTCGTTTCGGTCCGGCCATGACAGCGACGCCATCACTTCAAACCTCCTTCTATAGCTCTTTTCTCTGTCTGCTCTTCCTCTCGTTCTCTCTCCTCTTTTCAGCCTCTTTGTTCTCATGAATCCTCTTCGGACCACTCGTCCCTTTCAAGCACGTCCTTATTTCAAACCCATCTGTTAATCAGCAGACCTGAAGAGGGCCTGAGATCCCCGTTGCTCTCGAAACCTCCTGCATTTCTACCAGATTTTGTGGTTTCAAATTAAGCAAGCTTAGCCTGACATCATCATGCCAAGAGAAAGCTTTTAAATCATGCAAGCAATCTCTGAAGCACTTCAAAACTAAGCACATGTGGTTGACATGTCGGTCTATAGAAAGGAGACGGAGGAGGCAGCACAGAAAGGTTGTTCATAGTAGATGGGTTGCACTTACGTTGAGATCAGTTTTGCCTTCAACGATTCATCTTGTTTGGTCTGTGGAACCAGTTACATACACATTACATTAAAAATCTGAATATTCAAGCACAAAGGCATTGAAAACCTCAATATTTAGGCACAAAGGTGTGAAAACTCTGTAGACCAATGCACAAACATATCAAAAACATTGATATTTATGCACAAAGGTATTGAAAACCTGCACATTAATGCAGAAAGGTATCAAAAATAGAAGAGAACTTCAAGCTGAAGCAGAGAACAAACATCAGATATTGAGGATCATGAGGTGCTTCTGCAGCGTCTACCGATGTCATGGTGTTTGGGTTTGGATATTGTTTTTAAGGATTCCTTCCTGTGTGTTTTCCAGTTTGCATCTCTTGTAATTCCATTTGTATCTCACCCTGTTTGTCCATGTGTACCTTCCATCCCCCTTTTCTTACTTCCTGTTTTATTTTGAAGTTGCCTTCCCTTGTCCGTCACTCATGTGGTTACTTCCTCCCTTTGTTTATGTTTCCCTCCTTTTTGGATTGTCCTGATTAGTGTTACCTGCCTGTTTGCCATCTGTTTGTGGAACTCCCTCGTGTGTTTACCTGCCTGGTTTTCCTGATCTTCCTCTCCTGGCTCTGGTGTATCAATCCCACATGGTCTAGCGGTGAGGATTCCTGGTTTTCACCCAGGTGGCCCGGGTTCAACTCCCGGTGTGGGAACTAAGCTTATGATCTTCTGACACAGTAGTTTTCTATGAAGTGGTCTGCTGGGGAGACTCAAGAAACTGATTTGGATCACAGTCGTCTGGACTCTTTACAAGGAAAGGACATAGACAACATGTGTCACCCTAAGCAGCTCTTTCAAGCTGCTACATATGAAAAACATGGATAGGCATGCACAAAAGTGTCACAAACACAAATTTTCATGCACAAAGGCATCAAAATCCTGAATATTAAGGCACAGTGTTATCAAAAACCTGGATATTAATATGCAAACGTATCAAAACCTAGATTTAAACACATGAAACTATCAGAAACATCGATATTATCACACAAAGGTATCAAAACCTAGATATTATTACACAAACCTTTATGTAAACACACCAAAGCACCAACAACCTGGATATTAAGGCACCATCTATCAGAAACTTGGATAAGCCCTTTGTGTACGTGTCAGCTTCACTGTGGTGGTTCTTACTTCTTTCCTGGGGATGATGAGCTTTAATCCACGGAGGCTGCAGGACTCACAGCTTCTCACCGTGTTGCTCTGATGGGCCCCCGCTGATCCACAGGTTTCTCTACTGACCTTAAACACACAAAACACGCACAACAACACCTGCAGCAGCTCTCCAAAAACACCTTCTTTTTTTTGACACCATGGAGGTTTTCAACATCTTGATTTAGAGGTACAATTACTTCATTCATCACAGAGACAGCTGCAAATGTGCACGTCTTTGATTGTATCGGTTTTGAAGTGTGACAAGTCAAGTCAATTTGTTTCCATTGGTCATGACAGGTCACCTCTAAAACTCGTGACTGAATTCTTGTCAGCCTCGGCTGTGCTTTCAGATAAATGCTGGTGTAACATGTTAATATTCTAAACATTATCATAAACACTAAAAAAGAGCACTGCATCGCAAATCCAATGCAAATCTCGAGGGAGCAGGAGGTTTTGACTTTGCTGCAGGTGGGAGCAAGCAGTCAGGAGATAAAAAATGTGGGTCCCTTCTGGGGATTTAGTGCAAGCAGAATGACGGAGTCAACAAATGAAACTCAAAAGAAGCTCAAAGCAAGTTTTTGCAAAACAAAAGTAAAGTAAGTCAAGTGTGACATGTGGACAAATTCCCAGTGTTATAGTGGTGATGGTAAAGACCTGGACTGGTACTGACATACAATGAGCACAAATCTGGCACATTTGATGGTTGAAGTAAACTCTCCTTTTAAGATAAAGCACGGCGTCCTGCACATATTGAACAAGAAACGATTGAGAAATGTATTAAAATGTGTATTTAACATCCTAGAATAACCAGCTATGTTATTTGCATTTCTTTATCAAGACTGGACAGTAAAATGTTTCCCATGCAGGACGAGAGAAGACACAAAATCAATAGAACTCCTTATGGGGTGGACATGAATGGGTAAAATGTTTGTGGATTAAGAACACAGTCCTGGGCAGGGCTCTAGACTAAAATATGAACTGCTACCTTTTTGAAACCCTAAAAATAGGGCTTCAAAGTCATCTGACAATAATCTGTTTACTACTGCAGGGACTTATGGGCTGTTTGAGGTCAGTCTGAACCTTTGTGCATGTTCCGACTGCAAGAACTACCTCGTTAGAACCTCTCTCTGGGCTGTTTTTAGGAGAGAAAACAGTACCTAGTCCAGTAGTCACAGTCGAAGCTGCTGGATTCTATGCAAACTAAAAGAAGCAGACAGGCTAAAAAGAACAAGTTCCTGCAGGAAAAGTCACGTAACGTTAAGTCGAGATGTCCCAAAATGGTCACTGCACACCGGACAAAGCTTTTGGGTTTAGCTGGCAGCACGTCCTTTACTCTGGCACCTTCTTCTCCGTTTTAATTCATCTACCAGCTTTGTTTTCCGACGTGCCGAGAACCTGGTCGACTCTCAGCACGGCTACAGACTGTAAACTGTCCAATAAAATGAAAGCAACAACACCAATAAAAAGCAAAAAAAACAAAAAATATGAGTCTGTAGCACATAACCCCGACTCTCCTGTAACCCTGGAAAAAAAACACAAACAAAAAAACACAATAAAATCCTTTCGTTCTCATCCACACTCCTGCTGCAGCTCCCAGAGGTCCTCGCTGCTCTCTTGCTCTCCGTCTGAAGTGCAGAGCTGATGGAGGTGGATCAGGGCAGCGAAGAGCGCAGCAGAGGCCAATGCTGGGGCTCTTCACGGACCGGTTCCTCATCCGTCCTGACAAGCCCGGCGGTGCAAGCGGCGGCGCCAACAGCCTGTTCACACGTCTCCTACGTTACACCCATCAGTGGCGGTGCACACACACAAAGAATAACACAACCGAGCATCGCACAATGTCAAGGATGTACGCACACTTTTCCTTAACTTTCATTTATCCGGGGAACGTCTCAGCACCACCTGCTTCGCTCCGACACGTTTCCGCTTTTTCAGACCAGTAGAACCTGCTGTTAAATGTCCCGCCCCGGGGCTCCTTAACAGCGGTAAGAAGAGCTTACTCATGTTATTCACCTGCGTTTTCCAAGAACATGCCAGAAATCAAACATAGCATGCAACCTGTGAACCCAGAATCACACAGAAACCCCCAGAGATCCTTCAGTACCTGGACTCCAGTGGAGCAAAATCCACATAGAAAGTCTTCTTCTATTCTCTTATATCCACCACTGAACGCGTCGGGAAACCCCGGTCGGCCTGTTCACTTCAATATCACAGGGATCCTACCCCGTATCACCCTACATGCAGTGCATTTCAGAAACATTTTTCAGTCCTCCAGCTCATGCGCATCTGTCAAAAAAGGTCGATTTTAATGCTTCTGGCTTTTTCCTTCTGAGTTGCACATTGAAGTCGAGCTGCTTCAGGCTGCTACTGGTTCAGGGCAGGTTTTTGGTCTGAACTTAAGCCAAATTAATTTTTTTGAGTAGTGCTTTTGTCATTTTCTCTTTTTCAAAAATGCAAAGATTAGTGTCTTACAAGAAGGAATTGGGTTCATTCATTACACTGGAGTGTTTCAGTGGGAAATTCAGGGTGTAATCGAAACACTGCACGGTTCTGTTAATATATTAAAGTAACCTTAGAGTTTGTCTTAGAGTTGCATCTTGCATATCATGTGGCTCTATTGGCTTCATCAGACCTTGACCTTCACTGTGCAATGCAGTGGGTCAGTTTGCAGCCAAGTCTAAAGTGGCCTCCAAGTCTCCAAGGTTTCTCTGCCAGAAACTGCTGGATTCGTCCGTCTGGCTGGGGGGTGAGCTGTTGCACCAAGAGAAGGAGCAACTCACGACTTCTCGAGTGATGGAAAAATGGAGCCTGAGGTGGACAGATGGTTTGGTGCCATGTTAGCAGATCATCGTGGTGACGAGGGAACGGAGCTGGAAGGTGAAGTTCTCCATTTCCAGATGCAAGAGGTGAAAAATTCTCTGCAGGGTGGCTGAGCTCAGCCTCGGAGAAAGGGTCAAGAGCTCCAGGTGGAGTTGCAGCTCCCTTTGTGTCAAAAGAAGCCAGCTGATAGAGTTTTAACATCTGGTCAGGATGCTTCAAGGCCAGCTTTCGTTGGAGGTTTTCTGGACATGTCCGACCGAGAAGAGATCCCGGGGTAGACTCACAAATCACTGGTGGGATGACATATCTCATCTGGCCTATGAACATCACCTGGGAGAGGAACTGGAAAACATTGGAGGCAAGAAACGTTTCTTACTGCAATCCAACTATGTGGAATGGATGGATGGAGAGTACACACACTCAACTAAAAGGAACAGACATAATGCCTTTCTGGTGGATTACATCGCTGGAAAGAATCAGCCCTTTAATGTAGCTCATTAAAAACCCACCAAGGTGTAATTCAATTAACAAGAAAAGAACATAAGCTGCTCCATTCAACCTAAAGCGGTGCTTGTAGGTTTTCACAAAGGACTAATGTGGGAGACTTTTGTCACAAGAAGACATGAGACCATTTGTTTATGGTTTAGATGCTGAACACAATGTCATGCATGTAAATTAGATGCTGCCTTTGCATGTGAACGACATGTTTGTAAGTGGTAGGAAGCTTCGATGCTGAAGGTCGGAGTAGATGGATGAGAGTGCAAAGTGTAGTTAGGCGTCTTTAAACTAGAGGGGATGGCTAACTTTGTCGATCAGAAGCACAACTGCAGGAATAAAACATCAGAAAATGCGTTTGTGTGGTCGTCCCCAATGTTTGTAACTTCAGACATTTGATATAGTTGTTATTTTGCAGTGTTGAAAATAATATTTCTTTTCTCTGGCTCAGTGTTTTGTATCTTAGACGGTGGAGCTTGCGGTCGCTGATTTCTTGTCAGCTCAGTCTGGCTTCCAGTCGCCGCCTCGTTTCGGTGGCAGCTCCATAATTTGTTGATTGTCTGCTCAGTTCAGGGCCAATGAGGGACAGAAGTTCATCCATCTCACCCGCAAATATTGATGATGGTGTTTTCAGTCGGGTCTCAGCTCGGCCACGAGGTGATAAAAGCCCTCACTGGCTGGTTGTGGGGATTCTATCATCACCGACTCATGCTGCTTCCTCCTCTGTGGTCCTTTATGTGTGGACAAGAAATATTGTCCTGCTGCTAACAGGCATTAATGTGAAATATAGAATAAAACAGGAACACGTGACTGTGAGGGTAAATGTACTAAGTCAAATATAACGGAGCACATTCAAATGTTAGACTGATTTTATAAACAGCTCACGATGTCGTCGTATTTCTCGTTTTCTCCAGATTGGCTCGGCTGGATTCCTTTTGTTCCAGAAACGCTCTGAGAAAGTTCTGCAAAGTTCCTCAAATGCTGAATTCACTGTGCAGCTGGAAGGCGGCCCTGTTAAGGTGGAATGTTTTCTTGCATGTTCATGTTGACGTCGTGACTCAATCAAGCAACTTAAAGGTCTGTTAAATACATCTCTGACCATTTGTTTTGATTGACTCTCGTGCACGACAGATGCTTTTGTGACGATTTCAACCAGATCATGCAAACTGAATATATCCTGTTTCTTTATAGTTTCCTCACAATGATACAAAGACGTTTCACCATGACCATCATCTTTTTGATTTAGCTTCTCGTCTGTGGTAAAACAAACAAAGTTGGCTATGAAGTCATTCTGAGTGTGTTTTTGTCATTTTGGATAAATTTTGAGTAATTGAAGACACATTTTAAGAGATTTTTAAAAAATTGGAGCCATTTTGTGTAAATTTGGAGTCATTTTGGACATCCATCCATCCATTTTCTAGACACCGCTTAATCCTCATTAGGGTCGCGGGGGGGCTGGAGCCTATCCCAGCCAACTTAGGGCAAAGGCAGGGGACACCCTGGACAGGTCACCAGTCCATCGCAGGGCCACACTTAGAGACAGACAACCAAGCACACTCACATTCACACCTACGGACAATTTAGAATCATCAATTAACCTC
>NW_007577804.1:656319-657243 GCF_000690725.1 Stegastes partitus | reverse complement strand
ATCTCTGCACTGTGTGGCATTTTTCCATCCAGAAAGACAGCCACAAAATAGGACACGAAGCATAAACATCCTCAAAAATCCGATCTGACTGGCTGAACAATACCAGGTCTGTCATCTTGCTTGGTTCCCTGACCTATATTCATTATAAATAATACAAATAAAAACAAAAGTCTGCTCTTACAGCGACAGAGTGGTTCTGCTACAAATTGCTGGAAGGTGTTTGGGTTTCATGGTGCCAGAACAAACCTGCTTCTAAATCCAGAACATTTCTGGTGGAAAAGCTCATATTTATGTTTACAACATGAGCCCCAAAGTTTACTTCGATCAAAGAGCTTCTTATGAAGCAAAAAACAATGACGCAAGAGGACAAAGATGCACAAAGGTCGGGCAAAAATCAAAGTCCGAGATTCAGGGAAGGTCAACGAGAGCAAAACAAAACAAACTGTAGAACGGCAGACGGCCTTCTGTTTGATTCATCTCCTCCTCTGTGGTACAATAAATACATAAAGGTGACTATTGATTCATTTTGGATGCCTTTTTGTCATTGGATCCACGTTTAGTGTCATTTTAAACAAATTTTCAGTAATTTTGGGCAGTTATTAAGAATTTTTGGAATTTTTCTCATCACACTGAATATGTTTTGGGGAAATTTTAAGTGAATTAGGACAAGTTTAAAGTCATTTTATACAACTTCTGAGTCATTTTAGCAATTTTTTTTGGCCATTTTAAACACATTTTAAGAAATGGTGGATAATTGATTCATTTTTTAAAATTTTGGACAAATTTCTCATCATGTCGGAACCCTTTATTGTGTGTTTTCAGTCAGTTTATACACATTCTGACAAATTGTTTAAACAAATTTTGGGCCATTTTTAACAAATTTTATTTTATTTTCCAATTTTGTACAAATTTCTCATCGTATGG
>NW_007577804.1:649900-654295 GCF_000690725.1 Stegastes partitus | reverse complement strand
ACATTCGGGGAACTAAAAAGCAAACTTTCCACTAAAAACGTAACTAGAACGCTGCAGAACTATCCGAGAACATTTCAAGAATATTTCTGTGAGGTTCAAGATGAACTAAGGCAGATCGTTTTCCCATTCAGAGGATGTTTGCTCACAGATTATGTTCCATGAGAACAAACGAGGCACGTTCTAAATGCAACGTTTAAAAATATGTTTTCCAGATGTTTCGAACTTCTTCCAGAGGGGTATACTACGAAGCAAGTTTGACATAGCCAGGCTTTCTTTGTGTAAGCCGAATCGACAAAACCGAAAGCCCCAGCCAGAGATAACTGGCATCAGGGGATAAAGGGTTACAGCTTTCCTTGTTAACTCAGGCTTTCTGCTTCAGAAAGGGGCGTTCAACGCATCACGTGACTCTTCTTCTACACAAAATGAACCAATCGTGTGCAGCTGCTTCAGTCAACACATTGTTTTAACAGAGTTCAATGAGGAATATATATATATATTTTTTTAAATATGATGGTAAAAAGTGCCGCTACTACAAATGGTACAAGACAGGAATGCTGGTAGAAAACTGTTAAATGTGTTCTGATATAATGTTTTACCGAAAAGTTTCCAACTGACAGCTGCACGTTAAAGTTAAACTTTAAACTTCATATATTTAAACCTGATCTTGTATTGAAGTGCATTTAGGTCTGACTCTGTCCCATAATGCAGGAAATCACTTTATTGTTTTGCCCAATCAGAGCGAAATTGATGTTATTGATTGAATATTCTCTGTAATAAATACCAGCAGAATAATCCATTCATCTGCAGCAGCAGCAGTGTAAACAGACTTGACAGAAAATCAGAGCCACGCATAAAAACGTATTTATGTGATTTCTGCATCACCAGTCGTTGTGGTGGTATATGATATGTATTCCCCCCACAACCTAACACCCTACCCACCCAAACTGGCATCAGCAGTCAAGTGCTGCCTGTGCCGAGCGCTCCGTCTCCACCGACAGTGTGTGATATTGTAACTACACGGCTTCATGCAGTGATATTAATAACACACAACTCAGCATGTTTGCAGATAAAACGCATTCCCGTCAGCTGAGAATCTGGATCGCTCATAAATAATAGTCAAGAAACGATCTGGTTAAAGGGAGACGCTCTTTCCAGCCGATTTAAATCCGAAACTCTGAACATAACCTGCTCCTGACTAGGTTAACTCCATAGCATAAGTTACCATGGAGATACAGCCAGGTAAAAAGAGAGCCACCTTCATGGTACTGAAAACTCTGGCTTTAGGCTCAACATACCTGCTAACCCACTAAGTACAGCCCTCTGGACAGGTCACCAGTCTATCACAGGGCTACACTTAGAGACAGACAACCAAGCACACTCACANGAGTTTTAACATCTGGTCAGGATGCTTCAAGGCCAGCTTTCGTTGGAGGTTTTCTGGACATGTCCGACCGAGAAGAGATCCCGGGGTAGACTCACAAATCACTGGTGGGATGACATATCTCATCTGGCCTATGAACATCACCTGGGAGAGGAACTGGAAAACATTGGAGGCAAGAAACATTTCTTACTGCAATCCAACTATGTGGAATGGATGGATGGAGAGTACACACACTCAACTAAAAGGAACAGACATAATGCTTTTCTGGTGGATTACATCGCTGGAAAGAATCAGCCCTTTAATGTAGCTCATTAAAAACCCACCAAGGTGTAATTCAATTAACAAGAAAAGAACATAAGCTGCTCCATTCAACCTAAAGCGGTGCTTGTAGGTTTTCACAAAGGACTAATGTGGGAGACTTTTGTCACAAGAAGACATGAGACCATTTGTTTATGGTTTAGATGCTGAACACAGTGTCATGCATGTAAATTAGATGCTGCCTTTGCATGTGAACGACATGTTTGTAAGTGGTAGGAAGCTTCGATGCTGAAGGTCGGAGTAGATGGATGAGAGTGCAAAGTGTAGTTAGGCGTCTTTAAACTAGAGGGGATGGCTAACTTTGTCGATCAGAAGCACAACTGCAGGAATAAAACATCAGAAAATGCCTTTGTGTGGTCGTCCCCAACGTTTGTAACTTCAGACATTTGATATAGTTGTTATTTTGCAGTGTTGAAAATAATATTTCTTTTCTCTGGCTCAGTGTTTTGTATCTTAGACGGTGGAGCTTGCGGTCGCTGATTTCTTGTCAGCTCAGTCTGGCTTCCAGTCGCCGCCTCGTTTCGGTGGCAGCTCCATAATTTGTTGATTGTCTGCTCAGTTCAGGGCCAATGAGGGACAGAAGTTCATCCATCTCACCCGCAAATATTGATGATGGTGTTTTCAGTCGGGTCTCAGCTCGGCCACGAGGTGATAAAAGCCCTCACTGGCTGGTTGTGGGGATTCTATCATCACCGACTCATGCTGCTTCCTCCTCTGTGGTCCTTTATGTGTGGACAAGAAATATTGTCCTGCTGCTAACAGGCATTAATGTGAAATATAGAATAAAACAGGAACACGTGACTGTGAGGGTAAATGTACTAAGTCAAATATAACGGAGCACATTCAAATGTTAGACTGATTTTATAAACAGCTCACGATGTCGTCGTATTTCTCGTTTTCTCCAGATTGGCTCGGCTGGATTCCTTTTGTTCCAGAAACGCTCTGAGAAAGTTCTGCAAAGTTCCTCAAATGCTGAATTCACTGTGCAGCTGGAAGGCGGCCCTGTTAAGGTGGAATGTTTTCTTGCATGTTCATGTTGACGTCGTGACTCAATCAAGCAACTTAAAGGTCTGTTAAATACATCTCTGACCATTTGTTTTGATTGACTCTCGTGTACGACAGATGCTTTTGTGACGATTTCAACCAGATCATGCAAACTGAATATATCCTGTTTCCTTACAGTTTCCTCACAACGATACAAAGACATCTCACCATGACCATCATCTTTTTGATTTAGCTTCTCGTCTGTGGTAAAACAAACAAATAAAGTTGGCTATGAAATCATTCTGGGTGTTTTTTTGTCATTTTGGACAAATTTTGAGTCAATTAAGACACATTTTAAGAGATTTTTAAAAAATTGGAGCCACTTCGTGTAAATTTGGAATCATTTTGGACATGTTTTACTCATTTAAAACCATTTCAAGGTAATTTTGGACATGTTTTTTTCTCATTTCAACCAGAAAGATTCCGGTGCCCCCACCGGGACGCGAACCGGCAACCTTCTTGCTGCGAGGCAACAGTGCTACCAACTGCGCCGCCTTGCAGCCCCATTTTGGACATGTTTTGCTCATTTCAAACCATTTCAAAGTAATTTTGGACATGTTTTTTTCTCATTTCAACCAGTTTCAAGTCATTTTGGATGTGTTGTTGTCATTTTCGAAAAACTAAGTTGTTTAGGAGAGGTTTGGACTTGTGTAAATTTCAAGTCATTTTGGATTTGTTGTCAAATTTCAGAAAAATTGTAAGTTGTTTAGGAGAGGTTTTGACTAATTTTGTGTACATTTTGAGTCATTTCAGACATGTTTTTCATCATTTCAACCAGTTTTAAGTCATTTTGGACGGGTTGTTGTCACTTTAGAAAAACTGTAAGTTGTTTAGGAGAGGTTTTGACTCATGTTGTACGATGCGAGTTTTCATCACTGAAGCTGACAGCTGCACCACATGCATGATTTTTTTGTTTGCAGTGACTTTATTTTAATGTGTAGAAGACGTTTGCTATCATAACGTCATTCTTGCATGAAGCGTCTGTGTAACATGGAACTAGCAGATGCAAATAAAATGTGTTCGAGAGCTGCCAGGTTTCATCATCGCGCTAAAAATAAACGTGGCTCCACATGGCACTTTGGATAACAAGATTCACTAAAGGTCAGAACAGATAAACACTGTGTCGCTGCACACAGGCGCGATGGCAGACGTACAGTAGGTACAGTTCACATCCAGCTCTGTGAGAAAGTTCTGGAAAGACGTTAACAGTCACACAAACACCTGTCAGTTGGCTTCGCTGCCTCGGTTTCATCCGTCTCGGCGCTGGACGGCCTCAGGAAACCCACGGCGTTGCTGTTCGCTGTGTCGAAATTGAAAGCGGTGACCTTGTGCAGAGGCATTGTGGGAAATGAGGGCATCGCTGCTGCCAGATGGGAACCTTGTGCCGTCAAAGTAAAAACACTATTACACACTATCTGTTCTCTTCACACACAAGCGAGGGCTTTCTTCGCTCACACGGGAGCACAGCTGGCAAATCTGGCAGTTGTCGGTGCGAACCTTTGGTGGTTTTCTAACCGCGAGACTCTGATGCAAATAGGAAACTGCTTCTGTCTTTCTGCTTCACTTCCATCAAGACTGAGGGGCTTTTATGAGTCATACAGACGTGATGATATTAAAGCATTGTTTGGTTGATTATTTATGAGTCTATATTA
>NW_007577804.1:646713-648865 GCF_000690725.1 Stegastes partitus | reverse complement strand
GTCAGTTTATACACATTCTGACAAATTTTTAAACAAATTTTGGGCCATTTTCAACAAATCCCCCAATTTTGTACAAATTTCTCATCGTATGGGATACGTTGTTGTGACTTTGAAACAGTTTACAGTCATTTTGGAGAAATCATAACTCAAGTAGGACAAGTTTTGAGTCATTTGTAACAAATTTTAATACATTTTGAACAGTTTCCCATCACATTTGATATGTTTTTGTGATTTTGAACCAGTTTCAAGACCTTTTGGACATATTTTGAGTTGTTTATGCCAATTTTGAGCCATTTTGTGCAAACTTTGAGTCCTTTTGAACAAGGTTATTGTTGACAGTGGAAGCCTTTGCATAAATATTATTTTTTGTTGGTACTGACTTGGTACTGAAGAAACAGTCCAGTGGTTTGTGAGATTTGACGTGTGGCATCATGTTAACTTTGTTTGTGCACTAATGCACCTCCTCCCTTCAGCTCCTTCCTCCACCTTCACATCACGTCATCGTCTGCCAGACATCAGAATGACGTAAATGTGAAAGCAGCCTGACATCAGTTAAGACCAATAAATGTTTGTCAGATTATGTTGCTTTACAAATATTACGTTTCCAGTCTCTAAACTAAAAAAAAACAATTCATATTATGTTTAAGTTTATCAGCCATGAGTTTTTATGTTGGACTGAGAATAAGACTGAAAAAATCTCAGAAGTCTTTACTGCAGCAGTATTATACATGTGCCTGTTACAATACTTAATAAAACCCATGTGGGTTCAGATTTCCAACACGCCGACTACTTTGAAATTAAAACATGTGACAGAGAAAAGTGAATTAACAAGCCTGTCTGGAAAACCATTAATAATCATTTACATGCATTAACACCAACTTTCACATTTTGTATTAAGGAAAAAGAAAGAAAAAGAAGACAGAATGAACAAGAGGTCGCATTTATAAGCGTCCTTGGATTTGCTAAATTGAAATCTTGACAAGAAAAAAAAAAGCAGTGCTTAAATCTACCACAAGCTCTTCAAAAGAATTTCATGGACACGAACACGTGAGAGAACTGAAAAGAAGAAAGTCTGCCTGCTAAAAATTCAGTTTGTACATGAATGTATGAGTTTTATTTAAATTGTTTGGACATTATTGCTGCATATATGGAGGTGGTTGGGGTGGATGATGGGCTCATACAGCACAGGCATGTGTTTAGAACTGTGAGGGCTGTGTTTTTCTGTGTTGTGTTTTTGGGATTGTTTCTTGTCTCTGTTTTGTGGTGGGTGTGTCTTGGTTTGCTGCAGGCTGGGCGGAGCCGATCTGGAGGGACACGGGTGTGCTGGCAGCTGTGGCTCATCGGCTCATCAGCCTCGCCCTGGTTAAATACCGGCGTTCCACAGAAGATCGACGCCAGATGATTGTGATACCTACCTCGTGGTATTGTCAGGCCACTAGTTGCTTCACCTCGTTGAGCATTTCTAGTATTCTCTAGTCTCGAGTTAATTGTATGTTTGTTTCACCTGCTTCCAGTGTTCCTCCTGGGTTCCAGCTTTCAGCACTCCTCTGGGCACTCCAGCGCTTCACACCCACGGGACCTCACAACCACGGGCACCTTCTTCTGGAGAACCACACACGAGAGCACCTCCTACGAGCACCGAACCCTGAGCACCGAACCCCCTGCTCACCACCCTGGTTTCCTCCTTCACGGCTCCCTCTCCACATCAGGAAAACCCCGCGGATTCTGGCACTCACGGGTATCAGCTCCTCGTACACCACCCGTGGGACCCTCCTCCTCAGACCCACGGCACCGAAGGCTCCACTCCTCCCCCCTCCACAGTCTACGTCCCTGCACCGGATCCCCTCACTGGGTCATTCGCCTCTCCCTCATGTAAAATAAAACCTTTTTTACTAAACCTTTCCCTGGTCTCCCCCTTCGTGTGGATCTGCCCTCACAGTCACCGTGCATGACCCGTCACAAGAACATCTTCGTAAAACAGAAAAACATTCGGGGAACTAAAAAGCAAACTTTCCACTAAAAACGTAACTAGAACGCTGCAGAACTATCTGAGAACATTTTAAGGAAATTTCTGGGGGTCAAGATGAAATAAGACAGAACGTTTTCCCATTCAGAGGATGTTTGCTCACAGATTATGTTCCATGAGAACAAA
>NW_007577804.1:620211-644978 GCF_000690725.1 Stegastes partitus | reverse complement strand
AACACGTAAAATACATTAAATAAATTAAATCACATAATTAGTTTGGGTCTGCAGAAGCTTTAGTTTGTCTTGGAGGTATTCAGTGTTGATTTGCTCAAAACATTTATTGGATAATGCTTTTTGTTTTTTTTATTTCATGTTGTGATTTTGTATTTTGGCGGCCATTTAAATTGACCAGCCTTCATGCTCTACTCATCTGTTTTCCACAGTGTTCCAGCTGGATGGATGTCGTGTATTTAACCAGTTCTCCTCTGCTCCACATCCCCACCAGCCTCCTTCAGGGCCAACAGCACTTTTACGATGACACGAACCAGATTGAACTTTTACGGCTTCCACCTTGCTTAAGTAAATGAGCGTGATCTTTGGTTCTGGGAGGTATTTGGCACCTCGGCGCTCTGCACGCGTTTCTCATTTAAGACCCACGGTCAAACTGCCAACTCGACAGGCTCGACGATGAACTTTAAAGTCACCTCAATAATGCGATTCGAGGAAAAAAAAAGGAGAGAAAAAACGAGAGAAAAATCCATTTCAACCTGGAGAGAGTGAGAGAAAGGAAGACAGAGTGTAAAGGAGAGCGATGGAGGCGGCGAAAGAGTCTCAGCATGTCAAACCCAAATACTATTATACTTGTTATAATTCATTATTATTTCAATGACAGGGGTCTTGGTCTGAAGGTGACTTCATTACATTACAGGTTATTGCCTCATATATCAAACTTGGGTTGCCCCAATTTTTAGGCAGCAGAAGTGTCTGGCTGACTGTGAAATTGACTGCTCTCCATCACGCAGTAATTAGATTAGCCTGCTGGTTATGTATAAAACAAGAGCAGACAGTGCTAGCTGCTCTCCTGAGGTTGCTGCCGGGGACGAGGATGACGGTATGGTGATGAGGACGCACAGGTGGACCGTACAGGAAGATGTGCTGCACATCTGTACGTCTGAGATTCATCACATCTGGAGACCAATGTCAGACCTGCTCAGTGTGGTCGTATAATTCAAGATCATTTGAAGTTTAGGGCTCGTTATAGGCATTTACATTCACCACAAAGTAAGTCAAAAGTTGTGTACTTTAAGTGTAAATATACTGTAGTGTTAGACTTTGCCACGGTTGCTGAGTGTGATGTTTTTGTAAAGTTCAGGCTGATGTTCAGTGACACATGGGAACTGTTTCAATCAAAATTCAGAGACAGAAAAACGGGTCATTCCATACAAAATCAACCAAATCTGAAAACAAAAAACAAAAAAAAACCCCATCTGACCTCCTCAGAATCAACTGAACTCACAGGCCCTCGACGTACACAGAGATGGGGCTAAATTTTACATTTTTCAATCTACTTTTTCCAGCATTTCTAAGCTCTAATAACTCCATAAAATCAGTTTCACATCCATCCAGGTGTCACAGTCTGAACACTGAATCTGGTTTCTGTTCATTTTTTTCTATAACCAACTTTAAGCTTCAGTATTATGGGATGCATCATAGTGAGACATTAAACTGCTGCAGTTTGACTGTTCAGTGATGTAGAGTCATAGAAACAACCATTGGTGCCCTGGATGTGTTTGTCCAAAATTATTTTTAAAAATTGCTGAAAAAGTCTTAAACTTATCAAAAAGGTCTCATCCTTGGTACACAAATACGTCAAACTTGTGTAAATTGCCTCAAAGATTTTCCAAAATTACAAAAAAGTACACAAAATGCCTTAAATCTTAAAAAAACAACACTTACAATGTAACCAAAATTGAAAAAAAAAAGAAGAAAGAAAAACCCTGAAAAAAAATATTTAAAACTGGTCTTCAATTAGTTAAAAAAAGAAACCAAAAAGCACTACAAAAAGACCCCAAAAATGTTCAAAATTACTCCAAACATGTCACATCAATTTTTTTTCTATAAACAACTTTGAGCTTCAGTATTATGGGATGTATCATAGTGTGAACAGTTTCATGTCTATGACATAGAGTCATAGAAACAATCGTTGGTACCCTGGATGTGTTTCTGGTTTCTGAACATTCACCAGAGAAAACTTTAAAAAGTGCATTCTGGGTAAACTTTCAAGGCTCATATCAGCATGCGTGATGGCGGTTGGTCAGAACAAGTTCTAGACAATGAAAGGATCATTTTACCTACATTTAATACCAGGATCATGTTCTTATATTCTGTTGCAGTTTTGCTACTGAATTTTCTGCAGTACAACAACCGTAGGACTAAAAAAAACGAAGCTGCAGCACCAACATTACCACACAGATGTCTTGGTGAACTGAGACCAAGGGGTCAATAGGCCTGTAGTCTGAACATGTATAAAAGCAAAAGTGTTTAGACTTGTTCTGCATGGCTGCACTTTACAGTGTGGTGAGAATCCTCTTTTCCCAGACGGTGCTGCAACATAATGAAGTGTATAAATGTGCTTAGTGTGCACCTTTGCACATTAAGCCTCAACGGCATGTGTTTCTGCAGTCGACTGTATATATAAAAGGTGACAGATGTATCTGTGTGAAAGTTGAAAAAAAGAAGAACTTCAGAAAAGCATGAATCCTGCATAAACACACAAGTTATTGCACGAAAGACCATCAGAACCAGTGATGTTAGTGGGATGGAAGGTGTTTGAGAATCTTTTTGACAACCCAAGAAACATTTAAAATCTTATTACAGGAACATGTGAAGTCACTTCTGTTCTATGGTTTGACTGTTGAGCTGCCACTTGTGATTAATAAATAATGTCTTAATCTCACTCTCATGATTAAAATAGAGTCAGTTGAATTGTTCAAATGAGCTGTGTAAGTATCTGTAGCTTTAAATACAGTTTACCTGTTTCTGTCCCCGCCCCCCTTCAGGAAGAGGACTCTGCATTTGTGATTGACAGCATGATGAAATAGAGCTGACTGCATGAGAGCTGAATGTTCTCTCTGAGTTAGTTTAAATTAATCGTATAGTAAGTTTGTTAGACAATGTTGAGGTTATAATATCAGTAGTTCAGTTTTGGAAATGGCTGTTTAACATGTAGTGTCAATGGGCTGCGTTTCAGTCACTGTTTCAAGAACATGTCAATGGAAGCAGCTTTTTTGGGAGCTCGGTTGTATTAAAATTCAGTTTATGTGAGCACAGAGAGCAGGAGAGAAGTCAACAGATGAGTTTAGGTTGAACTAAGGCCCAACAGGTGACATAACAACACAGCAAACCATCCAACTCTTGTTTAGTGGTTTAAAATAACATTTCCACCACTTTTGAATGTCCATCAGCCCTACAGTTTCCACAGACCTTTGACCTCTGGGTTGACCATTAAAGCTAATGCTAATATTAGCCAAATTAGCCTCAAATTGTGCTAACACTAGGTATTTTCTTCTGATGTGAGGATATTTCCATGAAAAATAAAAGCAATCCACCGGTTGTTGAGTTCCTCAGCTGCTGGGAGTGCATCAGGACTCTTGTGTTCACTCTTGCAGCCGAACATTTGGTGAGTTTAGAGACATTTCAGAGTTTAGCAGAAGCAGCTCTAGAAACTAAATACTATGCTCCCAAGTTTTTGAGACATACAAAACAAAATTAAACTGGATTTTCACCATCTGGAACTTTTAATGCTCACTGCACCTTTAATAACATGCCCGGTGAGTAAAAAAAAAAAAAAAAGGAATTACACTTTTCATCCTATTTATTTTCAGTTATCTTTTTATACCTTAAACCCTTTCATGTCTTAATTAAGCCTCTCTTTTAAGCCTCACTAATCAGTTGTATTTTGCATTATTTGACTTTGCATTTGCAGATATGATCGTTTTATACGCGCAAAGTTTAAATTACTTTTGCACAGAAACTTTCCTCGACCATATTTCCCCCGAGGAAAGTTACGCCATAGGTTCGCCGGCAACTGTGTGTTGAGCACAAACTTGTGTATTCATGTGTGTCTGCGAAACGAGGATCAGTGTAGCTGCATGTGTCGACGTGAACGCTCGCTGGGTTTGTTTTCACAAGAAACTCGCATTAGGAGCCGAGCAGCTATAACTAGCTCATGCATTTTGCTGAGATTGCTGCATAATTCAGGCGTGCTGCCTTTGTTCAGCACCACCCATAAAAACAAGATCGTTAACCTGCTATGTTTCCGCTCTCTGCTGATAGAGACATCTTATTTGTAGTGTTTACATGATGTAGATGTCTGTGTTTGGTCATTAATTTTTCAGCAGAGTGTCTAAGCTCTCTGGTACAGCCTTGATCCAGCATGCTTCATCGAACTGCCTGTCTTAAAGCCAGAGGGTTAGTGGAGTCATCAGCCGTCCTGCAATACTGAGACAGCATCTTTAAAGAGAAGAACTTCAACGTGTGTGTGTGTGTGTGTGTGTGTGTGTGTTAATGCATGTTTGCAGAAATGAATCCATACGTGCGTACATGTGAAAGATAAGATGTAACATTATTAATCCCTGCAGCTAAATTGTGTCACGGCTGAAACCAGAGAGAAGAAAATCAATCATTTGTGAGGGATTTAACATTCACTCAATGAACCCTGCACCTCCGATATTATAGACTTTTGCCTCACATTGTGTTCTAACCGACAGGCGACTGCAGCAGCGATCGCTCATCTTCATTGTTACTGCAGCAAAGTTTCACACAACTCAAACCGGTAAGATGGAGGGAAAAACAAAGCTAAGCTCTGCAGGTAGGGACTGTTCTATAGTTGTGTTGGGTGCCATTTTAACTCAGGTGATGCATACGTGATGCCACAGATGGTTCAGGGATGTGGCCACACATTTAACTAGTGACATGAATGCACTATAACATTTAGGGCCAAACTTTCTAGGCACATGTCAGTTCCATCATTGGGACTATGACAGTCATGCTTTTGCACACTGGATATACACAAGTCATTTTGCACATTGCATAACTCTTTTTTTTTTTAGTTATAGATCTTTATTATAGATCTACGTCCTTGCACACTTCTTACACATTTTCTGCACTGTATGTTTTATACATTCAATTTTACAAAACATGTTATTCGCTCGCTCAAAGACTTAAGTACGTTTTGTGGATTCTTAACTCTATCTATCTATCTATCTATCTATCTATCTATCTATCTATCTATCTATCTATCTATCTATCTATCAGACAAACTAGTTAAAAGAGGCAAAGCTGCAGGTAACACTTACTTGAATTAAAGACAAACAAGCTCATGAATGGTGATGTAATACTCTGTTAGGTCTGCAGTTTTTGCAGTGTATGTGTTGATGGTGACATTATGGCATGATAAGCTACGTGTACAGTGGCATATGTGTAACAAATAGCGTCAACAATTTTGATAATCATAATCGCAGTCAGCCATCAAGTGAGAAAGCATCTGCAAAATCAACACCCTGGAACAAATATATGTTACAAATTAAGGCCGTCATGTGTGTGACACGTGTGCTTTTCATGGTGTATTCCAAAATGCCCATGTGGTATTTGTAAATTTGAAAAGTCTTATGCATGCGAACAAAATGTTAGAAAAAGAAAAGAAAGACCCAAATTACAAAAATACCAGCAATAAAAATCATTCATGTGCAGTTCTATACTCCTATTTTTCATTGACTTTGCCGACAAAATATGCTCTTTACAAATACAACATTAGTTTGTCTGCTGAAGGTGAGAAACTCAAACACTACCAAGTTCTTGAAAGACTGCAGTTTTGGTTAAAAAGTGGCAAACTTGATGCAAGCCCTCTGCAGACCGTCTGGCTTCTTATTCCAACTACTAACCACATTTGCTGCATCACACGAACATATTTACTCCCTGCTTTGGAGGAAAACATTACCCTTGAATATTAATTGCAAATTAGTTGCACGTAAATGTAATTTGCAGGAGATAAGGTAATCAGAAACCACAATATGCACACACTGGATTCATTATTGTTCATTAGGTGCAATGTTTCACTCCGCAGTTAGCTGTGGATGTAATTGTTTTTGCACAGTGGTGGGATCAGTTCACATGCAGCCCAGTTTAACCACACAAATGAGTGTGACATGTGTTGTGTGTGTGTGTGTGTGTGTGCAGTAATGTTTGTGTTTATCCTTTTAGAGGTCAAAAGGCTTTTTTTTTTTTTTTGCAGTAATGGGGCTTTTTTCTGGATGAAAAGACCGAAAACGTATTGATGAGAAAGCCAATGGAACTGTTCATCCTCCCTGATTCATTGGCCCATACATCAGAATTGGGAAGCCTCGCTGCTGATAGGGTCGCGCTGCCCTTTTTATGATTTTGGACCCCTGCATCCCTTCTACAGCACACACACACTGACACTCCACTAAAAAATTCAATTATAAAACTACTTCTTTCTTCATATTAAAGTCCATTATTGAACATCCGAGGGATCCATCAAAGGATGCTATTATTTATCGTTCAGCTTCTCCACTTTTTCCGAGTGCTGTTTGGCGTTTTGTGGTGAAGCATCTGTATTTCAGTTAAAATATTTGATGTATTTCCGATGTGACCCAACACGCTTAACAAAGAGAACTTATCAGAGTGTTTACTGATCTACTACCCCATTGTTTAAAACACTAAACACCCTCCTCTACCTTGTTAACATGTCCATATGGTGTATTTTTATTTGCCAGAAGACACATCATGAGCAACACAACCAGTCAATGTCACCTTGAAACTACAGTGTACCAAAAACAAACAAACAAAAAGACAGATTCAGACTTCCGGAGTTTCATACAAACCTAAGGAACCAATCCGGTCAATTATTTGTCAGAACCAATTTCCAATTTTACAACCTGTTTCGTGCAAAGAAGGTTTACAGAGGTTGAAATTGGGATGTCCCAATCAGCATCAAGCTGATCAAGGCTTTACTTAACTCATCTGTGTTGGCATTAACTCTTTGTTTACATCTGCTGTCACACAGGTATCTTAAAGAGAGAGAGCTGTAGGGGTGCAACTTTTGAGTAGTCTTCTTGATCAGAAACATGCAACATAATCAATCAATCGTCCTTTAATTGATAATGCAAACTGAGCACAGTAGACATTTGCCCTGTGCTGATGCTGCTGTCTGCTACATATGCTGCTGGACATAGGAACGCTAACCCAGGTAGTTCAGGATTATTTGAAATGTATACGTTCTGGTCGGAGGTCATTAAGCATCACAGCAGTCTTTGTCATGGTCCCATTGCTAGCTGAACCGCCACCATGCTCTCTGCTTGCTAACATGAACTGCTTGTAGTCTGAGTGATGCTACAGTATTAAATAGTCAGAGGCTCCACCTGGTGGAACGACCAGGTACTACAGCTGATCTACGATGCATTTTAAGACATGCATGTAGAGAGTACAGGTTTTCTCCTTCTTTTGGAGCTTGTGGAGCCACTGTACGTCCTGCACTCTAACGCTAATTTCAGACAGTGTCCTACCGAAACTCCACAAGGTTCATGAAAACCTACAGCTTTTAATAACTTCAATGTACTTGAAGTGTGTATTAGCAAGGAAAATGGTGTCAGACTGGAACTCTGTATCAGCAAATATTAAATAACTGGGTACAACATCTTGACATCCAAAGTTTGAACAGTCATCCAGGTGAGCTGGTGTGCTTGAGCTGCAGTGAGTGGAAAAGCAGGTAGGGACTTGATAGATCTTCACACTTTAAGGCTGGAAGGGATTATTATTTTCATGAAAACTACTTCTAAATATGCAACTTTGACACACAGAAGTGTTTTTTTTAGTGAAGAATACTGAAGTTGGTGAAGGATACCAAAACTACGTGGCTGAGGTCAGAAGAAGAGGACGTTTCTAAAAATACAGACTGTATTAGCAGTGACTTTTTGCTGGAGTCTGAGTAGTTAGTTGCTAATTGCCAGCTGATTGCTCTGTGACCTTTTATTTCCTTCACTTTAAATATTTTTGCCTCTCTGCATTCGTTTAATCTTCTTTTTCCAGTCCCTGCGCTTCTCTTCGTTCGTTCTTCCGTTCTGACTTTCCCCCGTCCGCTCCCCTCGCCTCACCTGCTGCATCACTTTCACAAAGAAGGTGTCTGAAAAACAAGAAAGGGGATGGATGGGAGGACGTACGGGTTAAAGTAACGGAAAAAGAACAACAGCTGTTCTGCGTCAAGACGGAGAGGGAAGTGATGAGTAAGTAGTTCGTCGAGGCACCACGGACGCAGCAGAGCATGATGGGAAGGTGACTGCTTCTATTCTTTACCCTTCTACTGATAATTTCACCTTCTGTCCCAAAGCTGCATCCAAAGAGGAGGTGAGGACGACGACAATCACCTCGAAGAAAACTTTAAATGATCTTGAGTATTTGATGTTTAAGGTGATTAATACGGAGCTGTTTGCTTAACAAAAGTTCCTTAAACTCAACAGATTTTTAAACCACATGATGCTGAAACACGACTTTAAGGAATCTGGGTGAGAAAATCATTTAGTTCAGTTCATTCTTACAGGAAAAGGAAGAAACAAAAAACAAGAAGCAGAAACAAGAAAGCGAGCAGGAGAAAACACGGCGAATGTAAATGATATATTACTATCTCGTAATATTCTGTCTAGTTTCTCTTTTACTCTTGACATTTATGCTCCCAGCTGTCCCTTTCTTTGTGTCATCAGATTGTAGTCGCTGTGATATATTTTAAAGGTCCCTCGTCAGTTCGGTCCACTTACTCACTGTCTCGGCGGCGGAATTAGTGAGACAGCGAAGGTTTCGGCGTGATTTAACTCGAGGCCGGCGAAGGTTCAAGTGGGCCTGACAACCTCGTAACTTAACGATCTATAAAACCAATTGATGAAGTTTTGAAGTGGCGAACGGAGAATTGACGGCGGCGCTGGCCAGAGGCGTTACGTAGCTACAACGGCTTTTTATGGCAACGTGTATAAATCTAAGGGGAGCATTTTAAATCCATTGATGCCGTCACTTCTTAATTATCCAAAGTTTCCTATAAATCAATACAGAACAATTGATTGATACAGAACAGATCTGGATGGTACCTTATAGTTAGACCTAATTTGTTTTCACCAGAAATGGTAAAAGCCATGAGGGCACCGTGAGGAGAACAACATCTAAGTGCACATGAATTGGTTCAATTTAAATAAAAAATAAAAAAGTGAGAAAATCCAAGACAACACAGAAAATCCTTTCAAGATTGTTTGATATAAAAGTGCTAAAAAGTGGGAAATTCGGGTAGAAATGGCAGCAAATTGAAAGAAGGAACTCTTAAGATTTCATTAAATCAATCATCATCTGGTCGATGCCGAAACGTAAAGCTACTTTTTCGTTGTCTTTCTAGTTAGTGTAAGAACAGAAGAGCACAAATCATCCAGTGAAGTCCCTGCAGCGTTGGGAAATGTGTTGATCCTTTGTCAGTACGTTCAGTTTAAACATCTTTTTAATGTAATCTAATGGAAATGGTTCATTTTTGAAATTTTTTTAATGAGATATGTAAAAAAAAAAAGAAAAAGGTTTTGACCAACCATCAAAGTCTCATTCTAAACACAGATCTTTCCAAACCAAGCAACACGTCATCAATGTATAGTTCAAAACATGTCAGTTCTCTTTGGTTTTACAGTTTCTGGCTCAGATTAATGGTGTGATTTGGACTTTTGTTTTTTTATGGCAGCAGGTTTGGGGGTTTAGAGGGTTTAGACCTGTATTGACATCTTGTTTGAGAGCAACAGAAACAACCTGCAAATACAAAATAATCCCCGTCATGTCACATTATACTGAAAATACTGCTAAATTAGTCAACTAGAGCAGCAATATTATTCAGTTTGAGTCACATTTTTTATTTATATACACTATATTTCCCTTCTCTCTCCGGGTTCTCTGGCTTCCTCCCACACAGTCCAAAAACATGTTGAGGTTGATTGGTGATTGTCTGTAGGTGTGAATGTGAGTGTGCTTGGTTGTCTGTCTCTAAGTGTAGTCCTGTGATAGACTGGTGACCTGTCCAGGGTGTCCCCTGCCTTCACCCTAAGTTGGCTGGGATAGACTCCAGCCCCCCGCGACCCTCGTGAGGATTAAGCGGTGTATAGATAATGGATGAATGGATATTTCCCTTCTGGGATAAATAAAGTATTTTTCATTTCATGAGCCCAACATTCTCCTTTCTTTCAAGCTTAGTCTTTGGTTTAAAAATAAAAATCCTGAGCAGATTTTCCTCCATCTTGGTGTGCAGCTGCCAAATGCTCAACTATGTGTATGTACTAGCTGTTAACTTTGGTACCCTAACAGCTGTCTGCAATGAAGCTAATGTCAGACAACCAAAACAATGAACTAATAGTTGACTTAACTCAGGAGAGAGGTGGAGTCTTTCCCAAGACATCAACATGCAACTGGATCAGCTTTGTAGCACTAACATGGTAGTATTGTACCACATAGCTGACCCTTAAAAGTTGCTCAATTGAAGTTTATAGCCAAAGATGGAGACACAGTAGAAACATAAGTAAACCTGAACCGGTCAGAGCAATGCTGAACCTCTGTGTACTTACTGTGTTGTTTCCATTCATCAGAAATGAAAAAAAAAAAAAAAACAGCGTCAGCATACATCAGTCTGCTTTCATAAGAATTTCCACCTACTCACTGCCTTTCTTAATGCTATTCTCCAGCAATGATGATAAATTACAACAATTATCCATAGCCCCAGAAAACCATGTGTTATTGATGGCGGATGCTTAGAGGAGCAAAACAAAGGTAGGAAAAAAAAAAAAAAAAAAGCTTCTCTCCTGTATTCATGAGTGCTGCTTTATCTGAGAGCAACACACAGATAAAGGCCTAACATTAGAAAGAAGAATCGTTGCTATATATACACATATGCCCACAAGAGAGCAAAATTACAAAATAAGCAAAAAACTATATCTGAAGAAACTCTAAAATAGGGCCTGGTGTGCTGCAGTTTTAGAGGTGAGTGGGAGGCGGCGCGACACAGCTTTTAGTCACTAATCAAAAGGTCACACTTTCAATGGCATCCAGTGTTTCCATCAGCTTTTTACCTTGACAGTCTCTCCAATTTCTTGATGGAATCCAGTTGGCAAAGCTTTGTTGTAAAAATCCAGACACTTCTGAAACTTTGCTCGTGCAATAAAACTCGTCATCAATCCTCCATGTACACACTCCGTCTATCCATTAATGTCTCGCAGCTTATAGTTCAGTCTATAAGAGGGAGAAATTGCCGTTCTGGTCATTTGCTTAAGTAAAAGTGGCGGTAAATGGGCTGCACTTATACGGCTCCTTTGCGACCTCGGCGAGGTTCTGCAAAGCGCTTTACAATGTATGTTTCATTCACGCACGGTGGCTGCAGGGCTGCGATGGAAGGTGCTCGCCTGCTATGGGAGCTAGTCGGGGTTTGGTGTCTTGCCCAAGGACACTTCAGCGCATGGAGGGATGGGGCACTGAATCCCAAATCTTGCAACTGTTGGACAACCTCTGAGCCAAAAGCCCCACGTTAATACCATAATGCAGAAACACTCCTTTAGAAGCAAAACACTCAAAGCGTGACTTACAATTTTTGTGGCAGTTATTGCACGACAATGTTAAACACCAAACAGCAGACAGATAAAGTTATCGTCTAGTTGTTGAACATAGTTTAGCAGCCAACTTTCCTGCAGAGTTGGTAGAGGCCAAGTTTGGAGCTAAAAGTGAATAAATACTTGGCTCAGATTGGCCCAGAACAACTCCAAAAGACCAGAAGCATTGCTATGTAACTGCTGTAGGTGTGAACGAGCTGATAATTCACCTGCAATCGTATGTCATTATTCACAACTTGTTTCCGCCGCTCCTCAGTGTCTGAAATATAAATTACAACAGGTGTACGTAAAGGCAGAAGTCCCAATCTGATCTCAAAGGTCAACATCTGCACGAACCCAAACTACCTTTGTTTACGTCACACAGGTCTCATAAAGGGAGAGCAGGATGTCAGAGAATAATTTGAGCTCAGTGGACATTTATTCTGTGCTGACATACCCTCATCAATCCCAGCTGTTCTAAAACCCACGAGTGCTTGTTGGACGTCATGAAGCTTCACAGAAGCCTTTGTCGTGGTGCCCCTTGCTACATAAACAGCCTCCAACCTTATTTAACAGTAAGAGGCTCCATCTAGTGGCACAACCAGGTACTGCATCTGACCTACAACACCTGTTCTGACATACATGTAGAGAATACAGGTTTTCACTGTCTTTTGGTGCTTGCTTCCAACAAGGTTCAACAGTATGGATGCAGAAATGCAATTGTTTTTCTTGCATTGAACAGCTATTGAGTTGTCAAGCATGTACACTGGATTGTACCGAATAGCTTTAACGCACTTCAGGTGTGCATCAGATTACAACTCGGTATTTGCCAATAACAAATTTTTATGACTCAGATCAATTTAGGGGCAAAAAAACTTGACTATGACGTCCCTAATTTTCAGAAAAATTTACTTATATCAAAGTGAATGCAGCCATTACACGGATCACGGTAAAACTTTACAGGTTTCTGTGGATGAGGGTGAACAATATAGAAGTGCCAAATGCCTTGTTGTTTTTATTTTTTTACCTGTGGGAGAGTGTGTGTGAAGAGGGTTAGTATCTGCAAAGTTCATTTGTTTGGGATATGCAGTGTCTCATAGTCGATTTCTGTAGTACGTTGCCAAAACAAAACTGTCCAAATCCTTACAGACTGGACTGTGCTGTACAGTACGTGGCTCCAAGCCACAGCAGCAGCAGCTGCCAAAACAGGAATTTTGCTGCTGAGCTCTGCGTTGAGCTTCAGTACAGTACGTGCTATACGCCAGCAAGGTAATGTTTCATAGCTGGTTTTGTTTCTACGGTTCCAATCTGCAAGTTTGTGCGCCTTCACCTGAAAGCCAGACTGCAGACACACCCGCCTGCCGTCACATTTAAACCCATGTGGCAGTTAAGTGAACTCACTACATGCAGAACTTTTAATGTGAACAGAACAAAGCGTGCAAGGATACGAGCGGTACTCACAGGGAGCAATTTGGTGTTCATTGTTTTGCTCAAGGATGCTTTGATATGAGGAAGCATCTGCTCCATCTGTGGCAGTCACTTGAAAAAAAAATAAAAAAATCTTCAAAATTTGTGGCCTTTCACTTTAGGGCTTTTCAGTTTTGACAAGAATTAGTTTTGCTTGTTAGCGAGAGCTGTACAAACAAGAAACTCTGTAGTAATTTGTGTACCGCGCTGAGCAGCATGTTATCACTGTTATCTCTGTACTCTTGGAGGCGATGGCACCACTGAGGTATTCCACGGTGTCACTTTTCCTGCCACTTCCACTCCTCGGCGCTGGTTCGTCTCTCCAGCCCGAGGCTTTCACATGTATTTGCACCGAGTACATTATTTACATGCTGCGAGCTCCAATAGGGTAGTCGCTGCCAAGTTCAATAACAAACTAGTGCTTCTCTCGAGGCGTTCGTTTCCATACGTTGCTTTTTCCTTACCCAAGTTATATTGCGCAAATTTGCAAAGCCATTGACCACAATGGCCAGCTTTTCAATCTCCAGCTTTTTGTTTGAAGTGCTTTAGTGTACTCGGGTGCTTCCGTTTTACGAGGGAATTCAAACGAGCCAATTAGTTTGTGTAAAAGTTTTCTCTCTTTTCACATTAGAGTACGTTCACATAACTTCCCCACATGGACTCATTCTGTTCACAACAAATGGCGAACTGTTGCATCTCTAGTGTGGGAGTCCTGATGTATGAATTGTCATGGTAAAACAAAAAAAAAAGGAGATATTGCAGGTGATTGTGACTCACTTTGTCAACACTGTTCCTGCAGCCTCCTCCCCCGAAACTCCATTGTGTAGGAATATAGAGTTAAGTCTCATTTTCTCTCCTTGCATCCTTCCCTCCCCGCTTTCGCGGCAGCCAGCAGTAGGTGATAAAACGGCAGAGAGAGGGATGCAGGAAGGAAGGTAGGAGGGAAAACCAAAGGGATGTAAACATGGAGGACGGAAGAATGCAAGACAGGCAGATACGAGGAGTGTGAGGAGGATGCAACTGAGATAAAAAATTTGTTTGGGCTGAAAGAGGGGTTGGGAGGAAGCTAACAATTTTCTGCATGAATTGGCTTGGCTCATCATAGCTGTCGGGGGAAATGTGTCAGTAACATTGTGCGTGTGCATGTGTGTGTGATATGATAAACATTTGCTGCTGCTGCTGCTTCCAACCTTCCCTCGACCAGCCTCCCTTCACCTCTCCGGTAGCTTCTCTTTTGGATGTTTGTGTGTAAAGTGGACTCGAACACACTGTGCATTAGCGATTACATCGGGTTTCTCCCACAGCTCCGGGCTCCTACTGAAAGGAGCAAGAGATTTCATTAATTTGTCAGCCGTCTTTTGAGGATATCATGCAGGTTCGGCTGGCGGAGGGAAGACGCCGTGGGAGGGTGTTTACATTTCTATTTGCTCCGTAAATCAAAGCAGGTATTAAAATCAGTTTCCTTTCACGGAAGCCCACGATGAGTTATCTTTGTCTGCGAACAGATAATGCTGCCACAGAAGAGGAGACAATTGGATAAGCTAAAACTCTGGGTGTTCATCAGAGCTGGAGGAAACCTCAAGAGTAATAAACTCCTCTTTGGTGGTTCGGCGGTTTCCGGCTCTGCTGAAGAACATCGTTTTTGCAGAATGGCTGAATGAGCGTTGCATTAGTTCAGACAGGCCACGATCCCGGTACGTCTCAGTGGCGGCCTGCGTGAGCTGATGGCTCGTACAGGACGCCATATTTCAAATGGTTTAAATGCTGATTATAATCCCTTGTGGATGCTCGAGCTGCAAACATGCAATTCTACTACTTTTCTGGTTCGTTGGAGTTCTCAGTCCCCTGCACAGTAGCTTGCATCTACATATTACTTCCTGCCTTCTGCTGCACGTTATTGTGAACCCAAAGTTTGGTCATCCCGAGGATGTGTGTGGAGGATTTCATGTGAACGCTCACAGCCTCGAGGCGATGACAAAAATAATGTCACCCAAGTGGCCTAAAAAGTCAGAATTACAGATTGTAGTCTTGATGAACTCATGAATAAAGTTGTGAAAACTCCCCTTGTTGTTTGGCGGCTGTGCGGTCTCGCTCGCCACCCGAGGCTCATGCTAATGCTAAACCATGCTCTGCCGATGCTAATGGGGCTGGAAGCAAAGCGTCAGGCTGGAGTTTTCACATCTTCGACTTTGTAAAGGTCCAATGTAGATCTAACTGACAAATCTCATAGTCAAATTGTGAATATGAGGCTCTGGGTGGATGTTCCCTCCAGCTTATTGCGGGCACTGTGCTACAAGGGCAGCAGTGTGTGGAATACATGAATACAGATGTCAGTTTGCAGTGCATGTATAGAATGCATGCTCCAAGTTTACTAGAAAGTATGCACACTGTTGCTCTTGTGTTGTAGTCAACATGAGTTTTTTGTCGTACACAGATGTCTGTGTCGGGCTCCATACAGACCCTCAGATGACTAAATTTACATCTTTGCAGACTCACTTGAATCCTCACATATCCACTGATGTCAAAGGCGTAACCCCGGCTTTAGGCTGCTTTCCTTTGCTGCCTCCTCCAGTCTAGCGCCTCCTTTTCATTCTGCATCGGACTTAATCAATGTCATGTCTGTTGTCATTGACGCCTGCTCTGTTCTGCAGTCCGGAGGAGTCTTTGGCGCTGCCGTCCTCACCTGTACAGCCAAACGGACGGAAGTGTAAACGTTCGTTGTGCGTCCCTTGACTGTTCTTCTGTTGCATACACACTAGTGCAGCAAATCAAAGAGTAGCACTGCTTTATTTCATTCCCATCAGCCCGCGACCCATCCGGCTGTCACCGGGTCAGGAGCGCCGTACCGAATTAATCACACCTTTGAGCGCGATGGTAGCACCCGCGCACATACATCCATAAAACCTTGATTGCATACATAAACATTCATCGGGTTGAACGCTGAAGTCGTCCTTACGTGTCGAGTTGTGAAAAATGGCACCTCGCAGTTGGTCGGGTCTGACGTATGATCCGCCCTATCGCCCGTCACGACAACAACTAATGACTCTATGATGTCCTGAACTGATTCTGAAAGACAAAAAGCATTGCGTAGTCTTATCCTGCACGACGTCTGACATTTGTGTGATTATTTGCAAGTAAATGGAGAATATAAATTGCAGTGGTGGTGTCGTGAGTCGGTGTTTGTAGAAGCACCGTGAAACTTCAAGCTGCAGACAGAGCTCCACTTTCCTAATCAACCTCTTCAAGGTGTGTTACGCTGAATGAAAATGTGTCGGGTCGCAGCTTTGTCGTGGACAAACAGAGTTAACGGACTAGATAGCACTTTAAATACACGTTGAGTCCAGATAAACAGACATTGTGCAGAGTGGCCGCCTGTCTGACCTGGCGTCCAACCTTTTACGTAAAAGAGAAAATGTGTGCGTGGATTCTCCTCTTCAGCTGTCAAATCTATAAAGACAGAAAAAAAAACACAATATGAATGTAAGAATGGAGTTCACAAGGTTGAAGCTGCACTTTAAACAGTGTAGTCGTCATTAAAAAAATAATAAAAAAAGCCACAGTGCTGCTGAAGCTGACGTTTTTCAGATGACAATTATTCCATTTCTGCGGCTTTGACATGATTTCAAATCACCTGCTGATAATTTCACAGCGATGCAAATGCATTAAAACGTAACACCCGTGTGGCTTAAATGAAGAATTAGATAAAAACCTGCTTTCTTTGACTCCATTATCTTTCTGTACCAGTGGGTCTGATCCCCAGTGCAGCAGCCAACATTCATATCTGCATATATATTAGTTAGTGTATGAGAACGGTTTAATGCTCTGGGATTCTATTTCTCTGGTGTCTTTTGTGCCACCTGATCTGCTGGTAATTGGCTTCATGTGTGTCTAATCCAGCCCTGGCTTATTGACGAGGTGCACCTGTAGCGCTGTGGAGCATCTCGCCACGCGGGACTCATTTTACACTGAAGGAAGCCCAACGTGGACGGAAAGTGCAAGTTTTACCAAGTACAAGCATTTAACTCATTTATTTTGTTCTGTGTGTATTTCGTCTTTGCTTCCCTGTCTGCAGAATTAGTTTTAGCTCATGATGAATTCATGACGTGCATTTAAAAATCTGCTTCAACACACTTCTTCACCCTTGAACAGAATTGCTTTGAAAGTTTCATAAAAAAAATATAGTGAAAACCCACCAGCTTGACACTCGCCCTGCAGAACGGTTGCACTTTGAATTTGCTTTCATTTCCTTAAAAAAAAAACACCAGAACAAAAAGCTGCGTAAACTCACTCCAACTGCAAAACACAAAGTCACCGAGACGACCCGCAACACATTTCCTCCATCGCATTCCGCCGAGCCGCATGATTCCCCTCCCTCGATCATTTACAATCACTTTCCTGCGACTGGAACCGCCTGCCTCCCTTTAAATAGGTCAAAATGGTCGAGACAAATTCTTTGAGTTTAAGAGCTCTTTGCATACATTTTTTTTTTAACCTCACCATCTATACAAATGTTCCCCAGTCGAGCAGAGCTGAAATTGGATGTATATGAGAATAAATAACCGTGCGCAGATTTGTTTTCAAGGGGGTAAACACATCCCGTCAGCAGAATTTCTGACCCCGTCGTGGCCCCCCGAGCGCGCAGCAAACCTATTTGAACCGCATCCGCCGAGGCTTTCACAGTGGCACGCGGACTGTAAAAAGTCAGACGGGTGCTGTCCTGACAGCATGAAAACCACCACGGTCGCTTTCGCCCACAAAACTCCCCACGCCAGGACATAAACACTCTTACTTAGGCGTCGACATTAAGTCCAGGCGGCGCCAAAGCCAGCAGACAACAGATAAACAAAAGCAAATTAAAAGCGAGAGCCCCTCGCCGATACTAAATACTCCACAAACCTCCCCGAACAACCTCCAACGTCTTCCATGATTATGTGGCAGTCAAGACTTAAAACGAGAAGGGAGGCGGAGTGGAAGCAAAGTTAGAGGGTTTTTTTGAGAGGAGAGAGAAGAGAAAGTAGGCTCATAACGGCAGAGATGGAGCAAAAAAGTAAAGAAAGACGAAGAGATCAAAACGAGAAGCAGCAACAAAAGAACATCAATCGGACAGAAAGCAGCTGTAACAGCCGTCGGAGGCTCCACCAGCAAAGACAAATGTTCCTTTTCTCAGATATTTCAACCGACTCTTCTCCGAACTGAGCTCTTGGGATGAGATGCATCATCCTGGCAGCGACTCTCCAAGCTCCCTATCAGCTCTGTGGATCTACAAACCAAATAATCAAAAGAGAAAAAGAAAAAAAAGTCGATTTGCTGTGAAGCTGCTTCGACTGTCGGACACGAAATCAATCGCGTCGGCTCAGACACAGGAACACACGTGCAGAATTAACATAACTCAGAGTTAAATATTTATATCGAGATAGTTAGACGTGTCTTTCATGATTGAACCCAGAAAGTGGGTTTGACTAAAGACTGACGGCGATTTATGTTTTAGAAAGACGTTTTCTGACAGTGAGACATGAGAGCTGGGATCAATATCAGTACAGTTTTATATCGAACTGAACAAAATGATGCCTGATCAACTCCATCAATATTCACTCAAAGTAACTATTAACCCTTTAAAAACTAAATATACAACAAGAAAAAAGCATTTTTTTCCAACCTCTCAGATGTTGATCCAGAAAATACAGCATCTGATTTTAAATATATTTATATATATTTTGTAATTATTATTTAATGGCATTGTTGCAGCAGAGTTTCTGTGTTTGTGCTCACATAGCATAGCAGATTATTTTTTTGTCCCATGACTAATCATTTATTAACACAAAATCTGAATAAACTGCTTTAAACCAACAAACACAAAGTACTGCTTCCTGGATGTTTTTTTTTTTTAATGCAAAAATAATCCTAGACTGTAATTTAGTTCAATATTCTGCAGTTTAAGAATAATCAGCGTTCTTTAAAATATATATAATTTGAAAAGACAACAGACATGGAAATTGAGAAGGGTAATGAAATCATGACGTATAAAACTAAATGTACAATCTTGACAAGTGCATCTTCCTCCGACCAGGAGAAGAAGAATTTTGAAAACAAACCGGTCATTGGGTTTTTCCAGATTGTTAGACTGATAATATTCCTTCTTTTATGCTTACACATATTACAAATAATGTATTTGTTTTTCTTCATCTTATTGGATCAACCAACCTCTATGTGAATTGTGCAAAAAGTAAAATGTACAAATATGTTTATTTTGTTCTGTCAAAAAGTGACACCTGAAAACCATTTCTTCTGACTTCCTCTGACCAATAATCAATATGTTTAAAGATTGACATCCATCTAAGATATGACCTGATGTGAAAACTGACTTCAGGGAGAAGGGGCATTTTTTTAAAATCCGTCTTTAGTTGTTGACTCAGACGTTGACATCCTGACTTGTTGTGTTTTTTATTACTGTATTATTTTATTCAGATTGTCTTTTTGTTTTTGTGTTGTACTGCTTTTTACAGCACTTCGGTTCAACTCTACTCGTTTCAAATGTGCTTCATGGGGGCGCTGCTGTAGCTCACCTGGTTGAGCTGGTGTCCCATGTTCAGGGCTACAGTCCTGATGAGGAGGTCATGAGTTCGAATCCCACTCATGGCTCTTTCCTACATGTTCTCCCCCCATTCTTCTCCCCCACTTTCCTGTCTCTCTCTCACCGTCTATCCAACAAAGGCCAAAAAAATAACTTTAAAAAGTGCTTCATGAATACATTTGACGTCAACTTTAACGTTAATGCCTCTAGTTTACATTAGATGTAGTTAAAATGATTTGATTCCTCTCAAATGAGCATAAATTTAGCTTATTTTAACAAAAAGTTTGTTGCTTTACCCAAGCACAAAATGTAAAACATGATTTTTATTTTTTTTCTTTACTCTTTAAGCAGAAAAATCTGAACAAACTTGGGCATAGTGATGTCAGATGCATAACGCTAAAAGTTAAAAAGTAAACCTAATTTGTGCCCTTTTGCAAAAAAAAAGTAATTTCAATCCACAACCGAAGCAGAAAGACGAGAGAAATTTCTTCACAACTGTATTTCTCTTCGACTCCAGCCCTCGCGATTTGCTAATAAAACTGTTTTGAATCACAAATTCAACTTCACTTTGATTAAAATGGTTCTAATAGAAGTATAATTGGAACTTTGGGTGGATAATGTGGAATTAGAACCCTGTAACGCGTCGGTCCGGCCCTGGATGTGACCTCCTGGTGCCACCTCCCCTCCGCTGAGCTGCTTCTTCTCTGATCCGTCATGATGAAGGTGTAACGGATCTCAGGAGGCGGAGGACACTTCCTGTTGAGCGGGAGATGAAGGATCAGGGATGGGGTCTGATTTATCGCCGGCCGAACCGCCGCCTCCCGCCTCACCTCCTCATTAACATCCCGGTTGGGTTGCGGATGGCCGAGCCGGACCGGAACCTCACGCGGAGCAGCTTTTATTCGTCCTCGGTCCTGTTCCCGTTTCTCTCGGCTGGTTCCCTCCGTTTCCTCTTCCCGACCCAGCGTTCATCTCATTCGTCTCCGCCGTCCTTTCGTCTTCGCCCTCGTCTCTCCGACCGCCGCCGCTCCATCTCACCTTGAGTCAGCTTGTTATCGCTCTCGTCGCTTCATCGTTCTCTTTCTGCTGCGGTCACCTCTCGGCATTTTCCTAACCCCGTCGCTGCCTTTGTTCTCGGTCCATCTCATGATTCCTGGCCTCGGCTTCAATCTTCGCCTCTGCAAATATGACACGAGCACAGCCTCTTATATATTATGAATAACAAGGAAGGATATTTTCACTGATACCAGCTAACAGATCTTATCCTTGAAGCCAAAGCATGGACCTGATTGTTTCTTGGCCCAACGTCAAACAAAAAAAACACATAAGAGAGTCTTATGAATATAACATTATGGCTACAAAAGACATCTGCTTTGGCTGAGTGGTGCCCACAACTTACTGTTAGTTTCACATCTAGAAGTGGTTTCTGATATATAAGCAAACTGCATTATGTCGGTGAAAGCGACATGTTTCTGAATTCTGAAGAAGAAAAGTGTATGTTTGTTTTAAGCCCAGCATTGAAGCTAGTGACTAAAAAGTACAAGTATAAAGTTGTACTTTAAAACAAGCACAGTGGGGCCTTTATTTGCCAGCTGCTGATTGTCTCTGACATCATTTCTTTTGCCAATCACATATAGACATCCTTAGCTATGTATCGATAATTCCTAATGCATAAAAAAACATATTTTAAACTTTCAAATCTTGAAAACAACTTATCCTTAAATGCACCAAACTTTTACTTCCGAGGTTCTACCAGCACTGTGCAGACATGTTAAGAAGCTCATAAGTTTAGGCTCTTTTTTTCATCGGGGAGGCATCTGATCGGCCCTGAATTCATCCTGCAGCACGACAATGATGTGAAATGAAGCTCCACGACAGATGGTTTAACCCCACAGAGCTCAGATCTTAATATGAAGTCAGCCTCAGATTACACGAGGAGAGAGAAGACAACGAATCCAGGAACTAAACCCGTTGATTTATGTTTTTTTTTTGTGTTTAGTGCACTTTATGTTAAATAATTTACCTTTTCATTGCCTATGCATGTTGGTATTATTTGTGTAGTTAAACTTTCCTGCCAAACTTGAACACAGTACAGTTCTGTGTAAATGCAATGTAAAGACTCCCTCCAGAAAAAATCAAGATTTTAACCTTGTTTATATGATTTAAAAAATATATATCTCAGAATATATGCCTAACAGGAGTAAAAATGCGCCAATGACTGATTCAGACTGAACCCCGCATGGTGACAATCTCTTCCTTCAGAATCAGTTTACAGCTGCAACATCTATTCATCCATTATCTATACACCTTAATCCTCACTAGGGTCATGGGGGGCTGGAGTCTATCCCAGCTGACTCAGGGTGAAGGCAGGGGACACCCTGGACAGGTCACCAGTCTATCACAGGGCTACACTTAGAGACAGACAACCAAGCACACTCACATTCACACCTACGGACAATTTAGAATCACCAATTAACCTCAACATGTTTTTGGACTGTGTGGGAGGAAGCTGGAGAACCCGGAGAGAACCCACGCTGCATGGGGAGAACATAGAGACTCCACACAGAAAGATCCCAGGTGTCCTCACTGGGACATGAACCGGCGACCTTCTTGCTACGAGGCAGCGGTGCTAACCACCGAGTCACCTTGCAGCCCTGCAACATGTGAAACTGAATCACTCCAATATTACATCTTGACAAATAAGGGTTTTGTAAATCTGCAGATTCTAGAAGACGCAAAGGAGAACATTTGTAAATGTGTAATTCTAATGCACAGATATGAGCTTTTATAGCTTTAAATAATGCAGAGACTTTAAGATTCCCATCTGAAGTGAAGTTCTGCTTTTTGCTAACTTCAATATATTGCACTTTGCTTTTGCCGTCTATTTCTGGGAAACTTGGTATTAGAACTATATAAGTAGTAACACCTTAATCGAAAAAAAACAACAAACAAACCAAAAAACAAAAACAAAACATAATGTCCAAACTAATACGTATACGCCAAAGGGGGGAAAAAAATTAAACATCAATTAAATATGCTTTCTTATTCCATGAATATGATGTTAATACTGCTAAAGCATCGATAAAAGTTGTAAATCCAATAAATAAATACATAAAATATTACTACAAAATATTACAATTTAATTAAAATAAATAAATATGGATAAACACATAATTTATAAGCTAATAAAATGCAACACAGATCTTTGTATCAGTTACCTTTTGCTCTTTTTCTTGAGTAAAAAAAAAAAAAAAGACATTCAGGTGACTTTGTGTGGATGTTAAATCTGGAATTGAATCAAATGTATTGAATTGATTTTACACTGAATCTGGTAAATAAAAATCTGAGCGATCTTCAGTTCAGACACAAAATGCCTCCGAGCTCCGTCTGGAGGAAAAGCAGCAGGAAGTCCGTCAACTCTCATCTTCTGCTCTTATCTCCTCTTCTGTAATTTCCTCTCATCACCTCTCCTCATCTCAGCCAGCGGTCTCCTCTCTCCTCCGCTTTCTTTTAATTTCCTCTCCTCTTCATCCCCGTTATCAACTCCACACTTAGCCTCCTCTTCTTCCTTCTCCTTGGCTTCGTCTCGCTGCAGGTTTTGAACGTGGCCCTTAATCATCATCTCCATCTGCACGATGAGCAGGACTCGCTCGGCTTCTGCCTCTCAGACACTTTGCAGTTCAGAGCTGCGTTTATCCTGCAGGAGAAAGAGTTCAAACTTTTCTTTTTTAGACAGAAAGCTTCTGAATCTGAATTGTTTGGTTGCAGCTGATATAGACTGGGCTGCTTCTTGTTGCATTTCATGTGGAATTCAGACTAAAGTAAGACACCTGAGGAGGGTTTTAGGTTGAGGAACCCAAAGAGTATCAAGAGAACAAAACATAACCAGGACCTTGGTGTCCAAATAGACAATACAAAGAAAAACAAAACATTGAGAACTGTATCCTGCGTAAATTGGCCTTGACGTTTGCTGATCTCCCAAACAAAAGCAAAAAGTAACTGTTCACTGTTTACCTTGTGTTTTAGGCCTCACTGGAACAACTGTCTTCTCTTTTTAAATCACACATCTCCATAAAATAAGGACACAAACTCAGCAACATCTCGACATTGAATACTTTTTGTGAGTTTGGTAAAGTTGACCCGTGGTGAACGGCAACGACTTTCGGTTTGGCTCGTTTCATTTCTGACTTTGTCAAACAGCAAAGACGTCTGAATGGAAGCTCAAAAGGAATCATGTAGAGCAGGCATCACCAAATGGTGGACCTCGGTCCAGATACGGACCCAGTGATGGTTCTGTCCGGACCCGTGACCAATCTCTGATCAATTCACGAGAATAGATTTTCATGGAGCATTTTCTTCCGATGGTTGCGGCTATAGACAGCGGGTGCTGCTACTCCAGTTAATACGACAATAGCTTCACTCAGTCGAGCCAATCAAATCGTTTGGTTACCCTGCACGGCCAGCGCACCACCACAGCTCGCTGCTGCTACCACTCTGCGCTTGCCTATATGGCAGAGCAGCAGAGATGACAGCATGGCTTGCTCCTAAAGAAGGAAGGTTGATGAGGAAAAGCGCTGCTTTAAAGATGAGTGGACAGAGAAATGTTTGTTAATTCTTCCATCAGGCTGTTTACAACCAGTGGCCTCATATGCTCTGAAAACGTGGCATTAATTAAAAGTAGCAACGGGAAGCACCACTACGAAACAAAGCACAGCTCTTTAGAGCAGTGGTTCTCAAACTTTTTGAGACACGACCCCCAAGATAACATATTTGTGTTCATGACCCCCTAATTTGACTTCACTTTGCTGCAGGTCCTTCCCCCTTCTTCTCCCCCACTTTCCTGTCTCTCTCTTCACTATGTACTATCTAATAAAGGCACGAAAGACCAAAAAAAAATAAAAAATCTTAATAATAAATAAATGTAGGCTTTAGTTTTTTTAAAATTCTTTTTACAATGATCTGGTGACCCCCCCAGTTTGAGAACCACTGCTTTAGAGCAAAGTTATCCCCTGACATCAGAGCAGAGGGCACGCAAAAAAAAAAAAGAGTTGCAAGCCCTACATGACAGATCGATTCATAATGCACATTTACAGCCCAGCAACGTGCAAACCAAACCTTTGATTTATTGTTTTCTGAGGATGTTGACTTTTTTACTTGAAGTGGAGGCCTGCAGGTCTTTAGGCTGTGACCTCTTTAATTTAAAAGATACAAGGGTTACTCTGTTTGTACTTTTTTAAATGTATTTTGTTCTGAGATTTTTGTTTTCTCTAATCTGAAATAAAGGCTTTTTTTTTTTT
>NW_007577804.1:591734-620195 GCF_000690725.1 Stegastes partitus | reverse complement strand
CTGTCCAGGGTGTCCCCTGCCTTCACCCTAAGTCGGCTGGGATGGGCTCCAGTTCCCCACGACTCTAGTGAGGATTAAGCGGTATATAGAAAATGGATGGATTTTTTTCCGACAGTCGCGGCTATAGACAGTGGGCGCTGCTACTCCAGTTAATACGACAATAGCTCCACTCAGTCGAGCCAATCAAATCGTTTGGTTACCCTGCACGGCCAGCGCACCACCACAGCTTGCTGCTGCTACCACTTTGCGCTGCCTATACAGCAGAACAGAGAGGAAGAGACAGTGATGACAGCATGGCTTGCTCCTAAAGAAGGAAGGTTGATGAGGAAAATCACTGCTTTGAAGATGAGTGGACGGAGAAATGTATGTTCATTCTTCCATCAGGCAGTTCACAACCAGTGGCCTCATATGCTCTGAAAACGTGGCATTAATTAAAAGTAGCAACGTGAAGCACCACTACCAAACAAAGCACAGATCTTTAGAGCAGTGGTTCTCAAACTTTTTGAGACACGACCCCCAAGATAACATATTTGTGTTCATGACCCCCTAATATGACTTCACTCTGCTGCAGGTCCTTCCCCCATTCTTCTCCCCCACTTTCCTGTCTCTCTCTTCACTATGTACTATCTAATAAAGGCACGAAAGGCCAAAAAAAAAAAAATAAATCTTAAAAATAAATAAATGTAGGCTTTAGTTTTTTTAAAATTCTTTTTACAATGATCTGGTGACGCCCTGCAATTATCTTGGGACCCCGATGGGGGTCCCGACCCCCAGTTTGAGAACCACTGCTTTAGAGCAGAGTTATCCCCTGACATCAGAGCAGAGGGCACGCAAAAAAAAAAAAAAAAGCTGCAAGCCCAGTATGACAGATAGACTCATAATGCACATTTACAGCCCAGCAACGTGCAAACCAAACCTTTGATTTATTGTTTTCTGAGGATGTTGACTCTTTTACTTGAAGTGGAGGCCTGCAGGTCTTTAGGCTGTGACCTCTTTAATTTAAAAGATAAAAGGGTTACTCTGTTTGCACTTTTTTAAATGTATTTTATTCTGAGATTTTTGTTTTCTCTAATCTGAAATAAAGGCTCATTTTTATTTTTTTTTGGCCTGGGACTACATATATATGGTAAAAGATCTCGCTGTGCACTCAGCTAAACATATCCTGCATTGAAAATCAACAAGTATTGTTGAAACCATGAAAATGTGGCCATAGGGGAAGGCTATAAGACCTTTTACTTGGAGGAAATTTTAATAACTGGACCTCAGTGACTTTTAATTGAATACCCCTGATGTAGAGGAAGGAAGGGAAGACGTGGAGCGTGTTTAGAGTTTTCTGGTCATTTTTGTGCTTTATTGCCATTCAGTATAGAAATAATTAGAAGGTTAAGTCAAGGTTTTTTCTTGCCTCATGTTTCTCTCTGTGGATCCTCAGTTTTCTAATTACAGTGAAGAAGCGTGCAGGTAAAGGCGCAGTAAGTCATTCTAATCTAGTTTATTTGTGTCGCATGCAGCTGATATCTCCTCCTCTGCTGCAAACTGTTTGTTGTGTTTGCTGATAAATAAAGTCCGTTTACCAGGCTCTTGAAGTGGAAAACCAATTGGCTTGCACCAATACACATAACACTATCCCTGACGTTTGCACTTCTGCACAGGCAGAAAGCGTAGGACAACTCTATGAATCCTGATACGGTTTCTGGAGAATAGAGTGAATTCAGTGTTTGCATTGGATGCTTTTTGTGCAGCAGCAACTTGTAGTCCGCTACTTTTCTCCTGTTTTTTAAGGGGAAGCACTAAACAACAACCTTGTCTCTCCACCGTCCAGCTCTGCTTCTTCGCTCACGGACGTAAACTCCCGACATCTGCCAGTATGGCTTTTCTGTTTGTTTTGCTTCAGCAGTGAGAAAGAGCAATCTACCTCCACGACTATAGACCTGGAAATGTTCATTTTTGGTCAACTAGCCCAATTGTTGGAGCTTGGTTTCTGAAGCAGCACTGAAGACCGAGGTGGTTTGGTTGGCTGTTGAGTGAAATTATCAACCAATTGGCAACTCCCTGTAGGTGTGAACGTGACACCAAACAGCCCTTTAATTGGTTGGGGGTCTGTACTTAGCATCACCCAATGTACGCTTGACTAAGACTTTGAATAACAGGTCGATACACCCATACTGGACAACTCTACACAAACTACATCTAAATCCAAGGCAGAGAACGTAAACTGTCTGAAATAAGACGGACTGATCTTTCATAAGTTTACTTAAACAGCTGACTTGTGAAGATTTTGGGAAAAGTTCGAAAGAATTTGAGCAACAGCAGCCTTGAACTTCATCCAGGGTCCAGTATTGATGGGTTTTTTTTTTCTTTCTTTCTCCGAAGCCTGAATTGAGCAAGATGTCAGCGCGTATATTTAAGCAGCAGATAGAAAAACATTCCAAAAAACATCATGAGCAGCCGTGTCGTCATGTTGAAACCAGCTGCAATCTGAACTTGTTAACTGCGAATGAAAACCTGCGCTCGAGTTGCAGCAGCCTCAAACTGTGTCTGACCTGTCGGTGATGCTCGGAGCTGATGCGAGTCATCGGACAGTTCTAACCCCGAAACCTGGAACAAAACATAGAAAAATGTAGATTTTCTCACTGGACCAAGACATTGAAGGGATCAAATAAGTCACATTTGAAGCCTCATGCCCTCCAGCTGCCCACTGTCCCACCAGTAGGTGAAACTCAGTTTGTTCTCCTACAGAGTTTTCTTCAGTCTTTTCTAAAAGTTTGGAACTTGTTTACGCAGCTGTTTCCTACTTTACCAGCTTTCAGTGCCACCTTAAATAGGATAAATATGCAATTGTTAAACTTCTCTCATGAGATCGGCAGCTTTAACCGACATCTACTAGGAAACAACTATATGAAGGACAACTGGGCAGAAAGATGAGCGTTCCACTACAGTTTCTTCTGATTCCACCTCATTTGATGGCCTCATTTGTGACACTTTTGGGCACCATGTTTGCCCACATGTTTGATCCTGGAAGTCTGCTTTGACCTTGACGGCTTCGTCAAATCTACGCTAGATCTACTACTGACTGAATTCTCATTAAAATGTTTCTAAAGTGATCTTGACAATAGGGAGACTGAACATTTTGATGTGTAAATATCAAATGATAATCAATGCCGTACTGTAGTGTCAGGCTGTTTCCCAGTGCAGGAACTTTTTCAATCGCAAAAACTATTTTTTTTGTTGAAGGAACTTCTGAGAAGCCCCAAAAAGCTCCTGTGCGGGTCTCGATGTTGATTGGTTAAACTCAGTAAAGGCGAACTGTGATTGGTTAAAGGCAGAGCGGACAACAAGCACCATTTTCAACCCTCTAGACGTCTTCGTTTAGTAGCCATCTGCTCTAACATCAGCGTTTTTCAATTAAAAAATCACCACAGAGGCTAAACACAAATGAGAAAACAACCTTTATCTTGGCTCTAAATTCAATTTCTGTTGTGTTCACGATTCATGGTTACCTGGATACAAAACCTATAAAATGAGTCTAAAAGGTCAACTTACAAATCTCTGCGGCTTGTTTTTGCTCTGATTTTTATTCTAAAAGAACAATTGATCCATAACTTCTTTTAAAAGTCAAACCACTGCGACCCAGCCAGTCCCTACATCCCGTCTCATGTTCTTCTCAGTTTTTCTACTTCCTGTGTGCTAATAAAGCTCCAGTTATGTTCAGTAGCTATTATCCGAAAATCTTCTTTGTGCAGTCAGAATTGATGTCGCCGCGGAAGCTGTCAAATTCTACAATGCAGTGGAAACTAAAAGCCTCCAAGGGCAGATTAAAGACGCGTTCTTGCAAGAGTTTTGCCTTTCACATGTACATTGCTGTTCTCTTCTGACATCTTCTGCTCTGTAGCTCACCTGTCCCTCATTCCTTCCACGTCTATGAAAACGACGAACATCTTCTGCGCTGAAAAGAGCTTCAACCACACAACAGATACCAAGCGAGACAAAATCATCTCGATGCAGACAAGCAGCTCTGCGTGTCGCTACTATCGCTTCATTTTTTTCTCCTCACATCAAGCGGCAGCTAAATTATTTTGAGTCCATATTGCCTGGAAACTGCATTTGAGAGGAATAAAAAGTATGATATAAGGAAAACCAAAACCCCTGCAGGAGTTTCTCTCTTTCACTGAGGATAAATCACACGAAGAAGAAGAAGAAGAAGAAAAAAAATAAAAAATGGACTAATCTCAGACTTCAGACACAATACGTGGCTGCGCCTGGGAACCCAGTCGCCGGGCAGACAGCTTAAAGTTGACTTTTAAGGGTGCAATGTGCATAACATTATGTCAGCACTATTTATTCCCACAGCCAGGAGTCTGTAGAGTGTGTCCTCAGAAACAGTGCCTCAGCGGCTAATGTATAAATTAGAGCAAACAGGAGCCAGTGGATGAACCGAGATAGGCGCCCTGCTTGGGGTTATTTTTCATTCTATTTCAAATTTTGTTTTTTCTCCGTCGCTCTGTTGGTATGCTTCTTCAGCCCGTCTTCGCCTCCTTCCACTCTCCTCCCGCTGCGTCTATCTCTTTCATTTCTGGTGTTGCGAGGTGATTTACATTTTTGCCAGTGATGCAACGCGGGGGCTTTTTTTAGCAAGAAAAGGTAGACGCGCCGTACGTAGTTTATGTTTGTGCTGCTCGTAGGGAGCGTAAACACGAGAAAAACGGCTACTTGTGACTGTTTGTTCTCTGTATCGATACACCGGGAGGTGGAGTTCGCTCAACGCAAGACTTGTTGCTTTAATCTAAGTTCTGGCAAAATGTCCTGACACACTGTCACTGTTTTGGGTGTAATACTGCAGAATAAATGCTTGAGCAGCTCCCAGCGTTCTGTAAATAGAGATGTTTTGTAGTCTGCTGTCATTTCCTCACTTGCGGGAAAATGAGTTAATTGGAAACATTTTGCACGAAACTTCCCAAGACAACAAACTGTTACTGGCTTTGTTTGCAGAGCGAGAGTGGTTGGGAACGAGCGAGCGTCTGAGCGGCGGACTTGATTCAATATATTTCTGTTTTCCCTTCTTGTTGAATAGATCAGTGCAGCTGAGGCGCAAGTCAACAAACACTCACATTCATTGTTTGTCGTTGAAGTGAAGTGTGTCCAGGGATTCGGAGGACTATGGTGTTTCTATATTAAATCCTTTTTTTATTATTATTATTACTTTAAAGCACAATGTGAAGCTTGAAGGAAGAACATATTGTTTTCTAAAGAATGCAAATGCTCTATTTATAGTATCTGTGCATTAATGTCAGTTTGATAAAGGTGTTTAAATGCATCTTCTTTTATTGCTTTGTTCCTTTAGGTGATTTAAACTGTAACACACAGATTTTATTGCTGTTAGGCGACGTCTACTGTGCTTATATCTGGAGTCATTATCCCTTTAATGAAGTATTGATGTGAGGACTGTGATTTTGTATGTGGGTTTTTGGTTATGTCTGTTTTGGTGCTGTGGTGGGCGTGTATGTTTCTCCCTCTTTTGCAGTCTGGGCGGAGCCAATCCAAGGAGAATGCTCTGGCGCTGGCAGCTGTAGTTCATCAGCTCATCAGCCGCTCGTCCTTCAAATAGGAGCGGCTCACAGGACTCCAGCGCCAGAGGATTGTGATTTACCCACTGTGGTACAGTCCGGCCGCTTAGTACGCAGCGTTGAGCTAAGCTTTTCTAGTTTTCGAGCTTCATTAGTGTAATGCGTTTGTTGTTTTTCTCTGTGCCTCCAGCGTTTTCTCAAGGCTCCTGCTTCAGCGTTTTTCCCCGGCACGCCTGTCGAGTTTCTTCCACGAGAACCTTCAGCCACGAGCACCATCACGGGTAGATTCACGGAGCACACTCCACCACGGGTAAACGGACTTCTTCACGAGCCCCTGAGCACCGAATTCCCCTCACGACGTCCTCCCTGCACCTCGGCATCGACGGCCACCTACCCGGATTCCCCCACCACGACTGGAACCCCTCCACAGGACCCCGCACCTGGTTCCCCTCCTCTAAAACCCTCACTGTGTGAATAAACCACATTCCTGTAACCTGTTTTCCTTTGCCTCCTTCCTTCGTTTGGGTCCACCATCTTAGCTCTTGAGCGTTGGTCGTCACAACTGATGGCCTACAGAACCAACTAACCCACATCTCTGGGCAGCTTTCCGCTACAGGAACTTGTTGCACCAGGTGGCACAAACATTTCCAGTCCTTCTGTTTCCACTGAGGCGTAGATTTCAACGACTTCGACCATGACGCGAACTTCAAGTGCACCAAAACAAGTAACAAATAGTTACTGGACATAATTCCAGTCCTATAAGGACATAAGAAATAAAAGGAGGTGCCTGTACTGAGAATTTTGCCACTAAAGACGTCTAGTTGAACCAATAGCATTTTTCTTGGACTAGTTTAAAACTGCTTTAAGCTCCTGATGACAACTAAAAACAACTACACGATGGGCTGATAGCATGCAAACGATGTGCCTGTTCCAGTATGGGATATTTCTCACTGACCAACAATCAGCTACTTTAGCAACCACAGCTAAACACAACGGGCCTGTCAAGCTTTTAGAGCAGAGAGAAAATGCCAAACCAGCATAGCAGAGTTTAGAGGTGTTGCTGTCAAGAAAAAAATAAAATGCATCTAATGGACACTAGATATTTGTCAAATTGTGGAATATTCGAGGGCCAAGGCAACATTTTCAGTTTCCTGCAGAACTGAGCAGGTCGGGGTTTGGTGTAGCAGCAGAGCATTCAGCTGAAACCAACTGGTAGCTGCACTATTAAAGTGCAACACTTTAAGGGTCTCTGTGGGAGAATTAATTATTCTCCAGCCCATTCATCCACAGTAGTTTAGAGCAGCGTCTCCCAGAATGAGCTAAGAAGAAAAAAAAACAAAAAACAATCAATGTTACAATCAACAGTTTGTTTGTGTTGTAGCTCTGAGATCAGGCGGCAGCGACACACTGTGAAACCACAGCGAACGTGAACTCGAGCAGCGTGTGAGCTCTGCTGAAAGGTCTCTGCCATTCGGTCCACACCGACTCTCACCTCCGTTTGACCGTCTCTGTCATCAGAACCATCTGTTTGCCAGCAGCTCCTGGGGCGCTGAAAGGGCAGCGCCCAGTCAAAGTGCCTTTACCGGCCGAAAAAACATCAGAAATCACTGGATGGAAGAAGTTTCCAAGTATTCTGCTTGAGGATTACATAGGAAGAAAACAATAGTGTGTGTTTACTAGTGACCTATAATGGGCTTTTACAGCTTGTAGTGGTGCTAATGGCAGTTTCAGGGCGGCCCAAAACCTTCCTATGTGCTAATAAATCTCCAGTTACATGCAGAAGCTACAATTTGTCTTTGCGGTTGAAGCTGTCACATTCCACACTGTGATGTGAACAGAAAGGCTGAAAGGGAAGATTACAGGGCCATTTGTGCAAAAGTTTGAGTCGTAGCAGGGGAAAGTTAGGAAATACATCACGTCTTTTTGCAATGGCGCCTTTTACATGTGTATTTCTGTTCTTTCCTCCTTTCACCTGCGGATTCACTTTTTCTGTCTCACTTTTCTACAAGCTTTTTGTTTTCCACCTCAGGAACTTGCTGGGAGTTTCAAACCTTTTGTTGTGTGTGTTCCCACCATAAGAAACCGCCCATGCAGAACCTGTTTTAGTGTCTTAGTTTTAAAGAAGGAAGTTAAACCTAACACTAATTTTTGAGTTTAAAAAAATTCTTAAAGAAGATGGAGTCATGTCGACCTTTGCATTGTCTTCCAATGTTTGAAGTGCCATAACTTATGAAACAACGTAGCTGGAGTCCTGAAACTTTGCAGACTAATTGATATGTACATAAGGTCTTTAATGGTGCAACCCTGCTTTGATAGAATAATGCAAACCAGTTATGTGATGGTGCAAATTTGGTCAAAAGAATTCAAATCTTCTGGCTACGTTGGTATTCCACCATCTATAAACCATTTATTATTCACCCGAAAAGGCCGCTTTTCTTTCCTATGATTGGCACCAGTAGGAGCTTATGTGTGGAGTATGGTGCTAGTCAGAGTCATGAGCACTATGAGAAAATAAATATATAAATTCTGGGGGGGATTTTGCATTTAGGGCCAGTATTGGGACAATCACTGAGCAGGTATGATGGTGAAACCGCTCCTGACTGGAAGAGTCATATTATAGTGGGGCGAAAAGAAAAACTCACGGTTTCCAACTCGTGCTTCAAATAATTTTATGAAAAGTGGTGCTATAAACGATGCAAAAATCGAAAAGACCCCAGCAGCTTCTCACCAAAATTTTAGCACAAAAAAATCCCCCAAAAAACAAACAGATGAGATGATCAGGTGTGATTTTTTTTTTGTTTTTAATTTGGTGAACTGAGGTTGAACGACCCGTGACTTCCTGTATCTAACTCATTCTCCACAAACACAACCTTCACGAGCGCCACACCTCGAACTCATAGCCTGATTCTGGTGCATTTTTCTGCTCAGCATTCGCAGATGCTGATGGAAGGTCTCGAATAAGTGCTGCTTAATTTTTCAGAGTCACGAGTCAGAGAATCGGCGAGCGGCGTCGCGAGGCTCTGGAGGTAAATCTGATGTCACGCTGAAGGACACTCGAGCGGAGAGCCTCTTACGTTCGAGATCTGCTCCTGCTGAAGGACAAAATGGCTGCGACTGTGGAGCCACCCTGCTCCCGCAACGCCTATATGACGGAAATTAAACTAATTAAGTGCAAAACAATGGACTGGAAAAAATAGCCCAGAACTAATATGTGAGGTCATCGTTTTAGTCACAGTCGCATCCGGTCCTTCGGCTCTGCAGCACCGATCCGATGAGGTCTCACAGCAAGCGGTGAAACATGCAGTGCACATGAAATTGCTCGGGGTTAAACCGGATGCTGGAATATGATTCACTTTCGAGCAACATGTGTTGACTGTAATTGCAGTATTAAGCTTATTTATTATCACAAGAGAGAAAGAAAACAACACGTGTCTTTGTCATCCGAGCAGCCTGCCCATGTGTTTTTTTAAAGCGCGCCGGTGATAATGGGACAGCCGAGCTTTTGTGCAGGTATGAAAGCTCTAAAATCAACACTGTTGCTCATTAATGAGATGTGGGATAAGCGGACACGTGTGAATTCATTTGCACACAAAAAACATGCTGGTTAAAAAACTAAAATAAAATAAATAAAAATAATAATAATCAAATGTTCAGAGGCAATTCTTTTCAGTCAGCTCTGTGATTGATTGAGTCCCAGTCAATTGTAAACAGTATTCACATTGACGTGACCTTAATTACAATGAATCAGAACAATGGCACGGCTTCGGAGGCACAACCGCAGGCAGACTAGAACTAATTAATAATCCTGCAGACCAAAGTGACAATAAAAAGTGGTAAACAAAAAGACCAAAGACGTAAGTTAAAGAGATTTTTTTTTTAACCTTGATACAACCACATTAAAGGTATCCCTTACAGCCCTGTTAACAATTTAATGCGAATCTCATATGTCGGCAGCTCATATAGTGCACAAATCATTTTTAATTTTAGATCAATTCTGCACAGAACGTTCTCGTGTCTGAAGGTTTAAACCCAACTGACACACCTTCCACGCATCTGCTCTGTTCAGTGGCCTAATCTCAACAAGTCTGAGGCACATTCATGCTTCAAAACATGAGAGTTCATAGCGTCCCCCCGACAAATCATCCAGTTCATGAAAGCTCACCCTCCAACACTTTGACGCAAACTCTCCGAGTCGGCATATCTGCACACTTTCCTGGGGAACTTGCCAATTGTTCATCGTGAACGAGCATCTTAGAAATGTGTTTCCTCAATGGTGTAACAAGTGTATTGTCATAAACTTTAAAGGAAAGAAGCAAGGGGGTGGTCCTGTCTCACATTTCGCTGGTCTCTAGACACCTTGTGGACACTATGATCAAAAACAAAACCTGGGTGACGCCTAATGTGGCTTTTTTAACAGTTATGACAACCACAGGACATCGTCAGCTTAAAAAATTCATTCAGATAACTATGTTCACGCCCTGCATTTTGAGTTTTTAACTTTGCTGTGACCAGGCAAGGATGTTATCTTAAGAAAGAAATATATAAAACCTGATTTATCAGAACCAGAAACTGTAAAAACAGAAAGAATTTTTCAGGTTTGCAGTCAAGTCGGGAAAATTAAATTGCCGTCTTTCATTGGCATCTTTCTTTTTTTTGTGTTTGCGTGCATGTTTCATCAAAAAAATCTCCTAAAATGAACCATTTGCACCAGAACCTATGGAAAAAAAATGATCAGAGAAGCCATGATTGACTCAACTGCAACCAGCAGCTGCATGAGACGTTTTGGTTGAACTGCAGGCTGTGTTTCTTCAGAGCGTTGAGGAGACAAGAATGGAAACTAATTAGGGAGATTGAGAAGAAAATAAAGATACTGGATCAATAAAATAACTGCTGCATGACTAAGAAAAAAAACTGTATACAGAGGTGCAAGTTGTTGGAAGAACCATTCAGCATAGTGAAACATCTTTATAGAGTTGTTCAAGGTTGTAAAAATGTATGCGGTGAAATTTGTATAGTACGTAGAGGCCCCCAGTATTTAATAACACCTGTGAACACTTGAAAAATGTTGCTGATGTTGATTCCTGATTTGTAGTTTTGCAGGAATTGCAGTGAAAAATGAGTCCACAGTGAGGAAAAATGAGACACAAACTTGGGTTAAACTACGACAATCTTTTTGGCCAAGTTCGAGTCTCCTCAGTGAACCTGACAGAGAGTAATTAAAGGTCCTGTGATTGAAGTCCACCATTTTAAACTGGTATTTAAATGAACAGGAGATGTAGAAAATAATTGCGCCAACTGTGACAGATCCCAGCGTTACAGGAGCAACACCCTGCGAGCTCATTAATCCCCGTCAATACTGTGTGGGCTTGTGTTTGTTTGTGTTGCTGATTTTATTCGTAGCGAACTCCACATTTTCAACGCCGCCCATCCATTTCCGAGGCAAAAAGCCATTTGGATTGTTAGCAGCTGCTGGTAAATATTTTTATTGAGACTAATTTTAATTCTAAAGCCTGCTGGTGATGAAAGTCAAATGTTTTTTTTTTTTTTTTTTTTTTTTTTTTTTTCAGAACAAATGTGTTGTTTATAGAATCTAATTTGGCAAAGACTAATAAATGAAACACAACAATAATTTTAACTACAGAGGAGCAGGGCTAATATTTCAACACCTTTTCCTGTAATATTAATTCAGTCTAAATGGGGCTTCACACATGAGCCTGAAGCTACTTAATTACTTTAACTATTTGTTCTGCTGAACTGTTTAGACTAAAGGACAATCATCAGTGAACTTCTGTTTCTTGCAGCCTGATTGGTTGTATCCAGGCTGTCAGAAGACTTTTTTTTACGCTAGTTTTATCAACTTCTCATGTCACTGAGCACAAGTGCGTCAGCGTCTCACAAATCTGGAGTGTTTGGGCACGTATGTGTGAAGACGGCGGCTGTTTTCAGGTGGTAACGTCTGCCCTGCGCGCCCTGCACAAACAAAACCGCTGATGAAGTGACACTGCCAACCTCCTACTGCCTGTAAATCAAATAAACTTTCCCCCAACATCTGGAGAGGCATGCAAATAATATGATCAATATTCTGCACAGCATGCCACGTGTGCCTGAACAACTCCTCGCAGGATAATCAATACCCCCTGCGCCCGCCCAAACTCCGACGATATCCTCCGATTCCCACCTCCTCTGCCAAATAAAAAAACTTAGGGGAGAATAAAAACTTTGCGAGAAGCTGCAGCGATGTTTCTCTCCCGGATGAAAGATGGGAGGCTCAGCACAGATACCCGCACGGCTTTGGTTAATTATGGTGGCATGCAGTATATAAAACTCTCAAAAGCAGGAGCGCCGAGTCTCCCCGGCAGCAAGAGGAAATAGCTGACGGGTGCACATGGTCTGATCACAGGGGAGTTATTCTCTGACTCTTTTATTATTTTATTTTTCTCCGGCCGTCGTGATGTATGCGGGGCTGATCTGTCTCTCTGTGGAATCCTGCACAGGAATGATGGCAAATTATAAAAAGCTGAAAAGTCACATTATGTAAGAATACAAGCACCTTTTCACTTTGACTATAATACAGTGTCATCAGAAGGTAATTGATTTATACTGCAATACTTTATAGTACATCAGTTAAGCATGCGATAAGCAGAGTTTCGACTCAAGACTTTGATTTAAATAACAAAAATGAAGACCTCAGACCAGACGCGAACACTCGACTCGCCTGAGACTTGCCTGACTAACAGACTTTCCTTGCAGTTTGGTTATGAAGACTGCTGACTTGGTGAGGTTATAAAACAACCCTGACAATAACAGTGACAGGTCTGTGTGGCAGACTCGGTTTTTGGTTTCCTGTTTTCAAAGAGGGAAACTGGAGGGTTTGCTCCAGTTATTGGTGTTTCACAATCCTAAGCCTGCAAGTTTTATTTCATGGAAATGAGGCTCTAATTGACTGTCGAACCTCAGATTCATGAGGAGAGATGAGGATTCTGTCTGGGTCGTGGAAGCTCTGTAAAGTTCTACGCATGCTTTCATTGAGAAGTTCTACTTAAAGGCAGGATAACTAAACACGTTTGGTGGTGACATCGTTCTAACGTCCTCATTTGTGAATGTGAATCTGGTGGATTCCTTCCTCGATGTTAGGGGTGAGTTGCTTCCCCAAGCGAAGGATTTGAAAAATGTCTCCCAATCTTGTTCAGAAGAGACCTTAAAATGGAGCATGAGATGAACAGATGGATGGGAGCATTGGCAGCAGTAATACAGGCATTGCAGCAGATCATTGTGGTGAATAAGGAGCGGAGTTGGACGGTAAAGCTCTAGATTGACCAATCAAGCTACACTCCAGCCTTCACCAGTGGTCATGGGCTCTGGGTAGCGAGCAAAAGAATGAGGTTGCAAATACAGGTAAGTTCGTAAGGTGACTGGGCTTAGCCTTGAAGACAGGGTGAGTAGTTCGGACATCTGGAGGGAGCTCTGAGGTGGACTGGGTTTCTGATTCTGATCCCTCCAGGTCGCCTTCCTTTCTACCCTAATGTTGTCTATCCTAGAAGATGTGAGAACTCAGATTATCAGGGTTTAAAGTAAAAAATAATCCTGAGCCTGAACTTTTTTGCTCTTGGGTGGGGGTACAATCTCGCTAATTAGTAAGATATTAAGATATCTGCCTTCCCAAAGCCAGACTACAGATTATAGTAATACCAAAGAAGATCAATAGGTCATGGTAGGTACTCCATCTGACTACAACATGGTGCAAATATATTATTTAGCAACCAATCAGTAAAAGACATGGAAAAAGGGCATTGATTATCCTTTTAACAATATGTGCACCATACTTGTCAACCACACCCATCATCATTTATTTTTAATTCCTTTATCGATGAGGACAACTTCCCCGGCTTCAAGAATCTGTTCTCCAAGCTCCTGATATCAGTGTACAGAACTCCCTGAAACTTGCGTGAAACTCCAGTATGGACTCAACTGCAGCTGGATCTCGAGGTCTTTCTAAGAATTGACCCCACTCTACTGCCCATTGGCTATTGTGGCTGGTAGATGAACTCGATTGGTAATTTAGTCCATTTTGTTTTTTCAGAGCCAAGCACCAAAATCCAGCACGGTGCTGGAATACTTGAAGCCATGGATTATATATCTCATCTGGGAGCACCTTGGGGTGTTGCTTAACCTGCTGTCGTCACGACCCAATTCTAGATAAGTGAAGAACAAGGATGTCGGGATGGTTCTCTTTTGTTTACATACTGTATCAGGATCAGGTTTGGGTATCAACCTCCAGTTAAATGCCAAGTACTCGAATACACGCACAGGAAAGAATATATCCAAAGCTGGCCGTGCCTGTTTAATCGGATTATTAGTTCTGCTTTGATGAGATATTTTTGGATCTAAATCGTTATGTTTACTTGGTATTTACGCAGAAGTTAGCTTCTTATGTTACGACGACAATAAAATACTAATGCGTTTAGAAGATTGTCACCCCGTGTTATTGTAGATAAATATGCCCTCTGGGTGTTTATATGAATTCATCCACATAACTTGTTTCTTTACTCTCCTTGTGCACGCAAGTTGAAAGTCTTTGTGTGATTTTAACCTGTGATGTCAACACATGGCCTTATTTCGTTGAGAAAACTAAAACCCACATCAGCATGATTTTACTATTTTATCGCACTTTAGCTTCTATTAACTCGACAACTCTTAAAACTTTGACCACTAGTATTAAATGTATAATAATCCCGGTTCACTAAACAGCTCATAAACTGCATTTCCTCCCACAGCACTGTAGCAGCTGTAGTCTCTTCAAAATGGCTTCATTCTTCTCGCCTCCTCCTCCTCCTCCTCCTCCTCTGCTGCTGCTGCTGCCACAACCGGTGTGTCATAAAGCCCTCAATTCACATTTACAGCCTGCGACGCCGCCAACAAGCAGCACAGATGTCGGCCAGAGGTGTCAGTGTGCAGGTTTTAATGTGCGTGTTTGTGTAGTTGTGTTTTGGGCTTCGCGCACCTTTCGAACGGAAAAGGTGAGCCCATTGAGAAGAGCGATGGTCACTTACTAATAAAATAAAGAGTGTTCGTGCCACTGCATGACCGTAATCGTTGTTCTCAAACACACTCACAGCAGCAGCAGTGAAATCAACACATCACCGGTAGTGACAAGGTAAAAGGTGAGCGTGGGGTGACATCAGCGGCGACGGCTGACAGGACGAGCTGAAGAGCCGCCGCCGCCGGGGAGGGTTGAAAGAGCGACGTGACAAATGGAGTGCGAGATGCAGAGAGGGAACACTGCCGAGGTGTCAAAAGGTACAACAACTGTGTCCTCTGTTGTTTGACAATGAACTGTCAGCGCAACAGAGAGCAGGGGGGGAAAAAACAAGAGCAAGAGGGCAGAGATGGAAGGTGGATTGATGGGGAACACAGGCATGGACAGCTGGAGAGGATGACAAGAGAGGAAAGGGGGGGAAAGATAAAAAAAAGGATGGAAGAAAATGGGAAAATGGAGGAATGAGGAAAGAGACTGATGAAGAGGTTGAATGATGGATACTGCACAGCGTATTAATAATGGGCAGTTGGCAGCAGAGAAAAGTGGAGAGAGGGAATGATAAAGGGCTAGAGGAGTGCAAAGAGGTGTAGTAATGGACAGATGCAAGGATAGAGTGATGAAATGATGGAGAGCTTGTAGGAGGGATGAAGTAATGCCGGATAGAAAGATGGAAAAGATGGCTGGATGGCAGGAAAAGATGGACACAGATACGGAAACAGGAATGTATAAATCAGTTTTGGAGGCAGCAGGATGAGCAGAGCAACATTTTCTGGCTCCTCTTTGGGATTCCCAAGGTGTTCCCAGGCCGGATGAGATATATAGCGAGTTCTGGGACCGGAAAACACCAAGAGGAATCCTAATCAGATGCTCGAACCACCTTAGGGAGTCTTCTCTGACCTCAACCACCCAACAGAGGAAGCTCACTTCCACCACTTGAGTTCATCCCATCTACCCAGAAATCACAACATCAGTTAGAACCTTTTTAATCCCAAGGGAAATTCTAGTGCCAGATATGAAGTTGCACCTTGCATGGCAGTTATGTCGCCAATTGGTGTGCAAATGTGTGTGTGAAAGGCTGAATGGGAAACATTAGAAAGCACAAAAGTAGAAACAGCTACATCACCTCATTGCTCAGGAAAAAAAAAAACAAAACATGAGACGAAATGCATTGTCTAACAGAATAGCATCAGTATGATAAAAATAAAGCCAAAGTAAACCTAGACTCAAAAAGCAAGAAATACTAACAATGATAGCAAAGGTGTAACATTATAATAACATATTGCACACAGTACTGAAACTAACATTGCATATATAGCTATAAACAAAAGTTTCCATACACTTGTGAAGATCACATATACCAGGACAATCTTGAGTTCCCAATGACTCCTGCAACACTCAACATTACATGATGGAATCACTGAACCACTCGAGTCTTGTATACATTCACTACAGATCTTCTGAAAATGTTTTTTTCCTGTTGTGGCATTGACACAACTGTACCTGCACTTTACGAAACAGTTGTTTGCTCAGATGATTTTTGGGATCTGCTTTGAAATGGCTCCAAGTGACTCCTGACTTGTTCAAGTTAGTGATTTGTTTCTTCAGATCTTTGCTGAGCTCCTCAGACTTTCCCACTGTGGTGTTTGTATCTCAGTCCAGTGAATGGATCAGATGGTTCTATTTAAATCAGCTCAGAGGAGTCAGCAGCTGGAGTCAGAATCACTCAAGAGAAGTTAAGAGGCCATGAAACTAAGAAAATTTGATTATCACCCAGACTGCTAACTCAACTTGCTGTTTGTATATTTGTGACCCAGCACATTTTGTCATATGTCCAGAAGACCTTTGATAAATCTATGAAAGAACAAAAATGCATGACTTTTTGTGACTTTTTCAATGATTCCATCATAGAAAATTCAAGGTTGCAGGAGGTAGTGTAAGTTCAAGACTGCCGTGATGTAGTCTTTACAAGTGTATGTACATTTTTGTTTACAACTGGACTCCTGAGACAATAATATTACACAAGAAACTGACATTTTTGTTCACTGATTCACATGATTTACACAGTTTGATAGAAGAAAAGAGCTCCTTTTGAATGATAGAACATCTGTACCGTGGTTCTGCAAGTGTTTGAAGACCTTCCTTTCTGAAACGTATCAGGTCTGAGGGTGAGAACATAGACGATCAAATCAAGAGCTTCTTCTTCTTCTTCTTCTTCTTCTTAATGGTCCATGATGATGTGGAGCAAATGTTCTGGACCCAAACTCCTTCAAGTGAATGTGGAAACAGAAAGGTGAAATAACAGAAGGACGGATGGACGGATGGAGAAAGAAAGAGGTGAAGAGTAGGCCTGATAGAGATGGATTAATAAGGTGAGAGACAGACGGAGGAAAGACAAATAACTAAAGAGATGGAACGATCATGTCTTTCCCCATCCATCTCTGAGCTCCTCATCCTTGCATCTCTTCATCCGTCTCCTCCCGCCGGACTCCACATCTGTTTCCTGCTGAATGAGACACCAGCTAGAAAAAAAAGACTGAAAAACAAAAACCAACTTCCCATCTGTGATATATGTTCAATTCCTTCCCCAAATACAAACCAGCCAGACGTGACACGATCTGTATTCGCAAGACAAACAGTGGCCGCCCCTCCGCCTCCTGCGTGACTCTCCGGCAGGCGGCTGACCGAGCGGCGGCGGCAGCGGCGGCGGCGGGCGCAGCAGAGATTTGTCACCTCAGACGAGGCCCGGAGCTTAATGTTCCGGCTAAACTGTTACAGAATAGATGCCGGCACAAAAGTGGCAGGTTCAGAAAACTGACACGACCGCGGGGATTTGGCGGAAGGATGCCGGAGGACCGCCGTAAGTAAATGTGACGTGGCGTCGTACATCAGAAACACGGTGACACGGCAGAGGGAGCGTCAGGGGGAAAGAAAGAGGGAAGAGTGATGCCGCTTCATCTGCCTCCTCTTTTCTTTTTCTTTCTGCCTCTATCTGCCCTTCTGTCTCATTCACACTTTGGTTCTCTCGCTTCCTGTTTTTCACACATATACTGCAGTTTTCGCAGATTTTTTTTCTTCTTCTTCTTCTTTCCCATTTCTCAGCTGTTTCCTTTTGCATTTGTATCAAGCAGAGGTAGAAAAGCAATAATGGTAGTTTCTAGTGAAGAAAGCAGGACCGTAAGCGCCGGTGCTGGTAGATTAATGGTTGCAGGAGTAACAGTAGTAGTAGAAGCATTAGCAATGAAGTGGAATTTAAAGGCCCGACACCGGTGGTGCTCTCACAGCTGTTTTCATTTACTATTCCTGAATGGAGCTCTTCTCAGGCGGTGGTGGAAAACAGCAAAGTACATTTACTCGAGTATTTCTATTTCATCTCAATTTATTCCTTTCTTTATCTCCGAGGCTCATGTTATACTTTTTGCAGCACATTACAATTATCTACGCCTCTCCTGTCCAGTCTCTCCAGATTTGGTGATTCTGAGGTCTTTTGATGAAAAAGTGAATTTATTAAACATTTTGAATTAGCTGTAAAATGCATTGTTGTAAAGCTTGAAATATGATTTTTATAAAATATTATGCATTTCTGTTAATTAAATTGCCCGTAAAGTGTGAAGTAGTTGAACATTAAGTATTTATAGCAGCAAACAAGCACATGCAGCAGCAATATCAGTCAAAAAAACCTCCCACCATATGTATAAATACAGAAGTATACATAAACACCAACGATATTTACATACATTACATAAACTGTTGAATGCTGGACTATATCTGGTATATATCTGGTAAAGTATTTTCATAGTGTGTAGTGCTACTCTACTTAAACAACTAATAGTAGCTTTATTTCTAAAGAACTAAAAAACTACAAAGTGCAGCATGTAAATATAATTAAATCCAAGTAAATGCAAAAAAAAAACCCCTCTTTTTATAGTGCATTTAAAACAATAGTGGATAATTTTCAAGTAGACAAATACGACTGACTTTGTGAATTTATCGAACAAGTTCAAATATAAAGGTAAATAGTCTAATTTATTATGCATATGTATCTGTATAGGGCTGCAAGGTGGCGCAGTTGGTAGCACTGTTGCCTCGCAGCAAGAAGGTCGCCGGTTCACGTCCCGGTGGGGGCACCGGAATCTTTCTGCGTGGAGTTTGCATGTTCTCCCCGTGCAGCGTGGGTTCTCTCCGGCTTCCTCCCACACAGTCCAAAAACATGTTGAGGTTAATTGGTGATTCTAAATTGTCTGTAGGTGTGAATATGAGTGTGCTTGGTTGTCTGTCTCTAAGTGTAGCCCTGTGATAGACTGGTGACCTGTCCAGGGTGTCTCCTGCCTTCGCCCTAAGTCGGCTGGGATAGGCTCCAGCCCCCCCGCGACCCTAATGAGGATTAAGCGGTGTATAGAAAATGGATGGATGGATGTATCTGTATAATGTAAATGCCCTAAAACCATACAATACTGCATAAAAAACAAACGTACCTGATTAACTTAAAGTCAAGGCTTAGACACTGCAGCATTATTAATTATGCAAATTCACTTGACTAATTTAATTATTAAGGTTGCGACTCTGCAGTTCTATCAATTATGCAGATTAGTCTGACTAATTTAAATATTGACCTGAAGACCCTACGAGATCACCTAGTCTAACAAATTAACCAGACTTGTTTCAGTTAGTTATTAAGGTTTACAAAAAGATTCCCCTTTGAGCAGCATGCTGGTGACTGCAGAGAGGAAGAGCTCCCTTTTCACAATAAAAGACTTTCAGCAGAACCGGGCTCAGGGACGGCGGGCGTCTGCCTCCACTGGTCTGGGTGAGGGTAAAACAAACAAGTAAAAACTGAACAAGGTGGTGGAACGGACAAAACAAAGCGGACAAAAACACAAACTGCAGGAGCAATAAGCAATAAAAAAGCTTCACAGGTGGTAAAGACAAAAGGAATTAAAGGCTTTGAGTATTTCGTCCACCTTTCTCGCTCAGTTCAATCTCGCTGCTCTCATGAAGCATGTTTGCAGGCTGCAAGAGGCTTCTGTTTACACCACACGAGCTCTAGTAAACCTCCTGCACACAACACCACAGCAAACACAGGCCAAGATAGAGATTCAGCGGTTCAGACAGGGGGGGGATCCAGCAGCCGAAGAGTTCAAACCGCAGATAAACAGAGTGAGAAGAATCCACTTGCTTTGCTTTGGATGTCTGGAAACACGACCCGAATGAATATTAATGCAGCTCCGTGAACAGTCTGCTAAAACATTAACCACGACAAGGTGATAACAGGTCAGTGTTGTGTTGTTCTGCTGCCCGGAAACATCAGTACCTGCAGGTTGAAGACTGGCCACCTTAAATCTTTATCACTTTTTACAGTTTTAGCTGCAGTTCGCCGACCGTCTGCACCGTCAGTCAACCTAAGCAGAGCTACAGACTCCTGAAAACAACAGTGTAGATGGGCAGAGAGGAGTCCAAAGGTGTGTTTCTATAAACTCAACAACACCTGTAGGGTCATCAGAGATTTTATTGGCAACTAGAAGGACACTTGGAGAGCATGGTATTACAAGTACAATGTCCTGTCGTGCAGTTTGAACAAAAGTGGTCCACAAAGTAACGTGTCAGAGCAAAACTCTCCAAAGAGGACAGTGATTCTCCAGCTCTGCCACAACGCTTAGCTTTCTAGGAACCAACGATTAACATTCAGGAACTAAAAGAGTTTAAAAGTCCGAAGCAACTATTAGCTTCTCTGTCATTTCAGCAAAATGCTGCAACGCCAGGCTGGTACAGAGTCAAAAACTATTCAATATTCTGTTGTTAGCTCCAACACCTAAAGGTCTCATTTATGGGAATTTTGGGAATGTCCCACTTTAATCTTCTAGTTTTCTGCCAACTTGTCCTTGTTATAGCTTTACCTCATGGTTGTAATTAATTAAATTGATCTTTTTCAGAACATAAAGGTGACAAATCCCAGTTTGTCTTTAAAACAAACCTCCACTACTGCATGTATTCTCTGTCAACCATAGAATTGTTTTTTACCAATCGAGCTATTTTCTCATGTTCTCAGTCGATCCTTCAGCCAACCTTTTTAAATGACACTGATTTCTGCAAATGCATTGTGTACTTTAGGTGAAATACCTGTGTTTTCAGCCAGCTCTCTAAAATTACACCTCAGGAAATCTCACAACAGCAACTAGCCCTCATTCTCTTCAGAGTGGCAATAAAGTCAGCTCGGTAGTTTTTGTGTAATCTTTCTGCCAAAAAAACAAACAAAAAAACACGGAGAAACAAAGACACACAGATAACGTATCTCTAAATCGGCTCTTGGCTCGATTGTAATAGCTTGAAGGTGGTAAATTATGCCGATTCATTTTATTTCCCAGACTCTGTGGGTTCACAAATGCCAACTTGAGTCACTTTCCTGTTTGTTTGTGGTGTTTTTTTCCTTCCTCATCCTTCCGTCTTTTGTTTGTTCTGGTCTTTCTGAGGTTCATCTTCCAATCAAAACCCGCCTCCTTCCCTTTACTCTCGGCCAGATCTTTCAGTCGCCAGCGTGGCACGAGCTCCACTTTGCCTTCTAGTCAAGTAATTCTGTTGTCTCTCGGCTTCAAGTTCACACTCAGCCTTCGCCAGATCCACCAGAAACCCAACCTCCATCCAACCTGCTCGCTTACATCTCCAAAGTTCTGCCTCTAACCACCCCAGCCAACTCCAAACAACTTCAAGCCCACTCCTGTGCACAATCCTGAGATGATTTGCTCTGATGTACCCACTGGATGTACAGCTTTCTCATTCTCTAGAGTTGTACTTCTTCATAAAGATGATGTTGAATCTATTTTGCTGACATGCAAATAGAGATGACTAGTACCGGATAGAAAAACATCTGGTCGGTAAAATTATGCTGATTTATTTGTATAAAAAGCCAGAATGCAAATAATAAAATACAAAAAAATAAACACAATACACAGCCGGAGCAGCCTGGTCGAAGCCCTCCACGAGCACAGGTGAATGAGAGTTAATTAAATCCATCACATTTATTAAATGCGAGTGTGCTGGATGCGTACAATGGTGTAATACGGTCCTCATCTGCAATAAGGCCAAACCGGTAATTCAGTCCTCTCGAGTAAATTTAATAACATTAGGGTGAGAAAAAAAAAAACCCAACAACTGTTTAGGCGTATTAGAGAATAAAAAAAAAAGACAAGCAGAGACACAGACAGAGGATAAACAGCTACATTTTGAGGAAGATAAGGAATAAAATAGATTTAACAAGAGTGTTATTCTGCCGTGTGTGTTTGTGTGCTGATAGCATTGTGAGTCTTATTACTCCAGTTAATCTCCATCTTGCCGGATCCCCTCCCTAACTGCCCTCCTCTGCTGTTTACATGCTACATTTCCAGACATTTTCCATCTAATTGCGTTTTTCCTCCTTTCTCTTTCTCGTGACAGAAGCATCCAACCCTCCAACCCTGCCTTCCCCCCTCGCTTCTGCCTTCCTAGCTGTCCTTGACTAGTCGGCTAATTAGTTTTGCTGTAATTACCTGCTTCAGTGCATTGTAATAGTCTCTCTTATTGTTTAGGAAAAAAGAAAGGAATCGCAGGTACAACGAGGTGCTGATTGCCTTTTTTTTTTTTTATTATTATTTGTTCTTTCGCTCGCGGCCAGACTGAATGTCAAATCTGTGGCAAGACTTTCAGGCGTTTTGATGTGAAAGGGCAGGGAAATAAGAAAAGAGGAGAGCTAAGCCTTTCGTCCGCCGGCTCCTTATTCAGAAAGCTGCTACATGTAGAATGGAAAGTAGGTTACTGGAAACTATATGAGTGTCGGAGGGGAGAGAGGGAAAAAAAAAAAAAAAAAGCACTGACACTGCCTGGAAGCGCTCTAACTTCCAGGTTTAAAGGGATTTCTGCACAAGTCCTCCAAACTGTCGACACGATGCATTACTTCTGTTCTCGCTGCCTTCCGGGACTTCCCCATGTGAGCTTTTTGACAACAGTGGTCGCTTGTGCTTTTTCAAAGAAAGGCTACAAACGCCAATCACCCAAACGTTTCTCATGACCTCATTTGTTCAGGTTTTGGACCCGAGAATACGTCGTTGGGGTTGGAAGGAACATCGAAAAACCAAGAGTCGCTGATTTAAGCAGTAAAAACTCCGCTCTGTGTATCAGAGTTACATATTGGACTCAAACAGTGTAAAAGGAATCTAGACGGACAGATAAAGTACTTCATTGATCCTCTAATTGCAGCATTACAGCGGCAATTTTCACATCATAAATCCCACATATCGTACGTTAAGCCGACATGAGGTAGGTAAGAAAAAAGCATGTTTGTGTCTTTATTGACTGCTAACATAACCCGACCATACAGTCCACCTCAAATGTATTCATACCGTCCCATTAAAGAAGGAACAAAACAGCTTCAGTCACGGAAATAAGCTGAAATTGAAAAAAGTAACAATAAATAAAAATGTAATGAAAATCATGGCATTGCTTTTGAATTGTGGTTCAACAGAAATATAAAGAAACAAAACAAAACAAAAAAAGACAAGCAAACAAGCATGATGGGACCCGTAAGCTAACATTTTGTTGAACAACCCTTTGAGCCAATCACTGCAGTCAGGTGTTTCCTGTAACTCTCAGACAGACTTCTGAACCTGTTGACAGGTGTTTGGAATTTGGTCCACTGCTCATCAGCAAAGTGCTCTAGTTTGTCCGGGACATGTTTTTTAAAAATTATTCTTTCCAACCATAATTCAAAAGCAATGTCTTACTTCACTAAAATATAATTTAGCAAATTTTTATTTATTATTACTTTTTTTAGATTCTAGTTATTTGAGTGACTATTGTGAATTTCACCTTTTCTTTAATGGAGGGGTATGAATACATTTGAGGACGACTGTATATACCAGCAGGCCCCTGTGCACACCATTGTTTGTGATCCTGTCTGCATCGTCATTTTGGATATATAGCAACAAATTGGAGCCTTGTACTACTGCTCTACCGATGTTAGAGGCCTTAAAAGTTGGTAAAATGTTGTATTTTTTTCACACTAAACACAGACACATCCACATATTTACACTTAGAGGAACTTTCTGAGTCCTCAGTATCGTCTTCATGTGAAAATGTTGGACATTTCTAATTCTTAAAAGGCCAATAATAATAAATTTGACTCATCCAGAAGCTATTTGATCATCTGAATCCACAGGAAGGTGTTTTTTTTGTCTCTAGGAGTTTTATTTCTGGACTTACTAAACCCTGAAATGGTTCCACAGGTACGATTTTTTGGGGGGTAAAAATACAAAATTAAATTCTTAATTTTAGCCCCCGGATAACAAAGTATTTCATGAGCTCTGTCTGAATCGACATAACTCACCTTTATGTTGCTGCAGCAATAAATTTCTTTTCAGGGTTGCATGAATTAAGGTTTTATTTTCCCAGACGGCGGTTGTAGCAATTATTTCTGTCCTTGAATTGCTAATGTTTAGTGTCTGTCTACTCGCCTTCATGTTTAGAATAAACATCTTAAGTTTCTCTTTTCAATTTGTGTTTGTTTCCAGCGTCGCAATTTCCTCAGTATTCTGCTCGAATGTACTCTGGCCTCCAATCTGCCGCTTTGTCAAAGCGGATCAAACGCAGCTCTGTCAAGTGCTGCTGCTGCTGGTGGTGCGTTTATGGACGCTTCAGCCTGACAGCAAATTACATCTTTTCCTTTTCTTTGCATACAACAAGCACATGCACTCAGAAAAAAAAAAAAAAAAAGAAAAAAACACTTCCCCTCGTATCTCTCTATTTCCTTTGCATCTGTCTCCTCCTGACTCGCAGCTTTTGTGTTGCGCTCGCTCGGCAGTGCAGTCGCAGTGAAACAGATGACATGCATTGTGTGTCTGACTGCCACTTGAACAAACACTGCTGGCAGCGCAGTGTGTGTGTGTGTGTGTGTGTGTGCGTGTGTGTGTTCATAAATTGGCACTCGGGGTGTCAGCGCTGGCACCGAAATGGACTCTTCACGAATTTGGAGGCTCACTAGAGCTGCTGTTCATTTATTCAGAGTGTCGTACGGAGAGAGGAGGAAGTCTGAGGAGGGCAACAAACGTGAGTATCACCCAGAGTAAGGAGTAAATGCAGTATTATCTATAGCTCTGACATTTCCCTGACTCCTCTTAGCTTTGCTGCACAAGCTGCACCCTTTTTCCAATCAGCACGTGGAGTCCGGCGACCTCGTGTGCAGGAGTTCAGCTCTTCCCAGCTGCAGCCGGAGCAGCGGCGTGATGAGCTGCAGTAATTGAACACACCTGCCAGGGTGAGCAGGCCTTTAGATGTGGAGCACGTGGACCAGTTGAAGACACGAGCGGCTGAAACACACTGCAACCAATCAGCATCCGACAAAAATGTCAACTCAGTGTAATCGCTGTGTCTACATAGATTTGTTAAGCGTAACTTTTAGCTCTTGCAGATGTAAAGATATCAGACATCTGACAACTTTGAAATTTACTGCGATTCTGTTGCGAAGCCTGAAAGGAAACACGTGTGTTTGACTTCACAAAAGTTTACAGTGACTTTAAAATGGGGTTAATACGTGATTTTATTATCTAAAATCACTTTAGTATATTTAATGAAACCATGCAAAGTTTCATCTTCATACTGCGAGTATTTTAAAAGTTCCAGGCCCTTGAAGTCCACAGAGGAGGGTCCATCATTTCTGAGCCTCAGAACTTCATCAGTACAGCAGATAGACACATGACATTTAGGAGGAAGAACACATCTGAGTTCTGGTAGAAACTGACATCAGATCAGTTTTACATCCATCCAGGTGTCTGAACACTGAACTTAATCACTGTTCAACATGATATTATACAAAACTTAAAATAATATCTGAAAATTATTTCACCACAGAGTGAATCCTGTCTGTAGATGATCCTTCTGTCATCTGGAGGTAAAATGATCCTTTCATTGTCTAGAACTTGTTCTGACCAACCACCATCACACATGCTGATATGACCCTGGAAAGTTGTGCACTTCATCACAAACACACCATCCCCACTTTGAAGCACGGCGGTGGCAGCATCATCAAGGTGGAACTGAGACTTGAAGATGAACAAAAATAGTTTTTAAAGTTTTCTCTGGTGAATAATCAGAAACCAGAAACACATCCAGGGTACCAACGATTGTTTCTGTGACTCTGTGTCATCGACATTAAACTGTTCACACTATGATACATCCCATAATACTGATGCTACCAGCTGGTTACAGAGGACATGAACAGAAACCAGATCCAGTGTTCAGACTGTGACACCTGGATGGATGTAGAAGTGATTTGGTCATTTTATGTCTCGTTTTTCTTACTTTTGTCTGTTTTTTTGTAGTTTTGTGTTCATCTTTGTCATTGTGTGCTTCCTTTTGTGATTTTACATCAGTTTTGTGTTGTTTTGCTTGTCTTTAGGAGAGGATAGGGTTTTTTTAAATTATTTTTTGTCTGTTTTTTTAACTTCATGTCTCATTTCTCTTGTTTTGTGTGATTTTGTGTCTCGTTTTAATCATTTAGCCTCATATTTTGATGATTTTAGACGTCTTTGTGACATGAACTGATGATACATCCCATAATATTGATGCTCAAAGTTGGTTGTAGAAGATATGAACAGAAACTAGATCCAATGTTCAGACTGTGACACCTGGATGGATGTAAAACTGATCTGGTAGAACTCAGATGTGTTCTTCCTCCTGAATGTCATGTGTCTATCTGCTGTACTGATGAAGCTCTGAGGCTCAGAAATGATGGAAAATTGACAAATTTCTTTTGTGTACTTTAAGAACCTAAAACTCTGAAAATATTCACAGTAAGAAGGTAAAATGCATCTTCTTTATTAAATAAAGTTGCTGTACAAAAAGAAATATCGCTGATTCTTGTAGTAAACTCTTTTTTTCAGATTTGGTTGATTTTATATGTAGAGATGTTTTTCTAATCGATGGAAATTAAATGCGTTCAATGCTTCCCTATATTCACCGCTCAAGTAAACCTGCTTTCATATGCCACTTCTTGTTCATATAACCTGCCTTTAAAAAGTTAATCTCATTTAAATCAATATTCCTTTTGCAAGACTGGTTTTTAACAGCAGAAGAGCAATTTTGTTAATCTGCATGTAATTCAGCGACTGGCAGATACATTGGTGTTATGGCCCCAGAGCCTCTGTCTTCTCTCTGTCACTCTGCTCTTGCAGGTTTGTGGCTGGGCGGAGCCTCCAATCTTCTAACCTGGTACACCTGGCCAGTCTCCCTGAGTATATAAGCCGGCCTGCTGAGCCAGACCTCGCTCTCTCTTCTCCCATACCCAGCTGACCACGCTCTTGCGTTTGTGTCTCTTTGGTTTGTTTTGTGCTGACAACATGCACCACACATTGACCACTGCATTCATACACCCTCACAATCACACTTCATGATCCCACTTTGTTTTAATAAATAGCGTTGCGTTATAGTAGAACCCATCTCTCCTTTGTTGCGGCCTGAGAGCCAGTCCTAACAATTAGAAAGAATCAATGAATCCTCTTCATTACGAGGACGTGACTTCTGAGATACAAACTGCCTCCACAGGTGTTAAACCACCATGTAAAACTGTGAAAACAACATTTAACAGCGGTTGAAACACACACTCCATGGTGCTGCAGAAGCTGTTGTTGTCTTCTTTCCTCGTGCTGAGCTTTAAACACCCCTGAAAACAGGACAAATCGATTTCATTCTTTCTATTGTCTGTAAAAACTGCGTGTAATCCCATAATCGCCTCATCCGTTTGAGATGTTATCGTTTTCATACATGTGGTGTCCTAAACGGGCTCCGTAGACGTTATCACACCTTCCGATGTCGCTCTGCTCTCACAAAAGAGAACAAAAGTGTGGAGGTTGGAGGGGCTGGTAGAGACGCAAGTCAGCAAACTTTCACTCAAGAATTTAGTTTCAGTCCCATTTTGGACACTTTTTTTCTTAAATTAATTGGGTCTGTTTTTGACTTTAGCCTTTATTTACATGCATTTTTAGTCATGACAGGTTAAGTTCAGGCAAAACTACAGACTGAGTTTGGAAAAAATCATGCTTTAGGTTAAAAATGAGCCCGTAGCTCAGTTTAGCAACGGATGATAAACAGCTGAAGCAGTCAGAACCATTAAACTACTTAAATAAAACCAGGGTTGCACGTTAAAAGTTCTGATTAACTGTTTTTCAGATAAAATGTTTAAGTTAAAGTAGTAAACATTATTTTGATGAATTAGAAAATAAGATGCTACGTACATTCAGTAAATTAAATTCAAAATATTAGTAATTGGATCAACTTAAATATGTGTCATTTCAACTCATATTTGCTTGTTTGTTTGCTTTTTCAAGATTTAATATTGTGTTTATTGTTTTAAAAAATAGTTTAAAATAATAATTTTTTTAAAAAAAAAGAGTAAATCAGACAAGGTTTTGTTGGTGGATGAAATAATTTCTGAAAGGCTACTACATGAAAAATAAACAGGAAAAAGTCAAAAACTGCTGCAGAAAATCTAATTAAAGCAACTTAATTCTTTAAATGTTTGTCAAATAAAAAACGTGTTCATAATTATAGTAATTAAGGAAAAAACATTTTAAAAATAATGTTTGAATACTGATAGCAAAACTTTATTTTTTTTTTTTAAATCTATAAATTAGCAACTTAAAACCTTGATTTTATTTTCCCAATCATTAAATAAACCGCAACTAAAAATATCTGTGATCGGAGAAGAAAAGCTAATTTAATGTACTTTGTTCGGTAAATATAATTTTATCTGAAGTTGTCATAAACTATTTAATCGCGTGTCACAATATTCTACATCTGGTTCTTACAGATACAAAGTTTGACAACATATTCAGTAATTTATTT